>NC_056733.1:197741798-197886233 GCF_019279795.1 Protopterus annectens
GATGGCCGTGAGATGCTTCTTTGACTATGGTACCTGCGGATGTCTCTACCTTGGATGGGTACTGTCACTGTGCATGCACCTGCTTGAGAGTGTATTCCATTCTACCGATTTAAACCTACTTTGTTTTTAACGAAAACTACCTTTAGGCCCAGAGTATGTACTATGCGTAGAAAACTGACCAAAGCGCATGCTCAATCTTTCATGCCACAAAAACAAATGCTTAAAATGGCTGAAGACCTTATTACACTAATTAGGGGAAGCCAGCCTTCCCCTGTTGAGAGAGAATGGAGTTTCCTTCTGATTTACAGACCAGGAGTCCAATGACTGACCCTTCTGATTATCAGGACATGCCCTTATCAGCCTAATAGAATTCATATGCAGAGGAATCCATTCGCTCTGCCTCCCCTCTAGAGTATTTTTTTCTTTTGGTGAAACCTTGTATACTTTGAGAGCATTTCCACTGGGAATGCCTAGACTATCCTCAGTCCAAAAAGAGACTCGGAGAATTTTTAGAGTTGCCTCAGCACAGGTCTCTAGCTATACCCCCTGCCCTGGATGTTGTAGATTATGGAATCTAGTCTTACTCCAGTTACATTACCACCAGTCCCTAGGAAACCCGTCAGGTACTACAGAGTACCTGATTCACCCAAATTTCTCTCTCAAAATCCTACTGCGGATCTATAGACCATTTCCCAGGGACCTAAAGGTATTAAGGCTGCTACAGCCTAAAGTCTTACCCCTTCGGGCAGGGATTCCAGAGCTTTAGACAGAGTGGGTAAGAAGGTATCTACCTCTGCAACTCTTGCGATCAGAAGAAAGGTATATACCTCTGCAGTTCTTGCCATGGGGGCATTGAAATGCCAGTTTCACATGTAGTACCAGCAACATATTCTAGAACTAATTAAACAAAAAATGATATTTCCAGATTGTGCAGAAAATAAAGATTTACAAGAGCTAATGCATTCTGCAAACCAAATTAGTAAGCCTACTTTACAGTGTGGCAGTGGTGCTCTAGAAGCATCTTGCATGGTGCAGTCACTGGGTCTGTACTGAGAAGGCATGCTTGGCTGAAGGAGCAAACCTCGTCAGATGTCAAATCCAAATTACTAGATGCTCTTTTAAGGACTGTTTGGCAACAAAGTAGAAGTTCTTAAAAAGTTGGAAGAAAAAGCTAAACCTATGCAAACTGTAAAAGAATTCTTACAAGTGCAACCACCTAGATTCAGTAGGCATTGGCCTTCTAAAAACTGTTCCTTTCCAGCCCCTTCCAGGCCTTCCCCGACCCAGGGTAAACGGGCCACCCAGACTACAGTCTCAGGGTATGCAGAGATCTAAACAATGGAGTGCCCCCACCTCAAAAACGGGGAGTGGTATGCTGCCCCCTTATTGAAAAAGTTCACAATGACTTTTCAGTTATCCTTCCCAGCCCTGCCCAATTGCGTGTGCCGCTATGAGGAAAACTTTCCCTTCATGCAAAAAACTGGATGTCCATTACTCAGGACCAATGGGTCCTAAACATTGTATCCCAGGGGTACAAATTCTACTTCCATTCACTGCCAATCCCAACAGTTTCCAGACGTTCCTCCAAACCAGTGGGCAGAGGATCAGAAGCAAGTATTTTCCCTGCTCAATATCAGAGCTATTCAACCTGTTCCAGCAGAACAAAGGAGTCAGGGTTTCTACTCTAGACTTATCCTGGTGCCCAGAAAGGAAGGCTTTTGGCACCCTATCCTGGATCTTTCAATTCTCAACACCTTTCTGGTGATCCCAAAATTCAAGATGCTTACCCTGCAACAGTTTCTGCCTCTGCTAGCCAAGGATGCCTGGTTAGTCATTCTAGACTTAAAAGAAGCGTATGAACATCCCCGTAGGGGAGTCGTGCAGGAAATTTCTACGATTCAGGGCAGGCTATATGCACTATTGGTTCTATGCACTTCCCTTTGGCTTGTCTACTGCGCCCAGAGTATTCACAGTGTCTGGCTCCAGTTATTGCCTTCTGCAGGCAGAGAAATATCCAAATTTTCCCATATTTGGACGACTGCCTGATTCAAGCAGACAGTCATGAACTGCTACTTCAGCACCTGGCATTTGTAAAAAGCCTTCTCACTTCATTGAGGTACACCATCAATGTAAAGAAATCACAACTGGTACCCAGTCAAAAGATTTTGTAAAAAGCCTTCTCACTTCATTGAGGTACACCATCAATGTAAAGAAATCACAACTGGTACCCAGTCAAAAGATTGTATTCCTGGGAGCAAGCTTGGACACAACTTCCCAGATGGCATTTCTCACTCCAGAAAAACAGGTCTATTTGACAAATTACTTCAAACAAGTGGCCACCAAAACCCAGCTTTCTGCAAGAAAAATACTGCAAGCCCTACGGTTCATGGCCTCATGTATTCTACTAATTCCATATGCAAGACTGCATATGAGGAAACTACAGTGATACACAAGTCTTCTCAGGACCTGGAAATAGTCATTCCTGTCATACCTTGTCTAAGGGCAGAGTTCCTTTGGTGGGCAGAAGCATGCAGCCACAACAAGGGATTGCTTTTCACTCAACCCCCACCGCCCAAACCCTGACAACAGATGCATCAGACTATGCATGGGGGCCTCACATGGCAGGCAAATGTGTTCAGGGCCATTGGAACCCAGGCCAGATTCTCCTGCACATCAGTCAAAAAGAGATGTTAGCCGTACAGAATTCTCTGACGGCCTTCAAGTACCTAATCCTTCCAGGACAACCACTTATAAAAACAGACAACACCACGGTTATTTGGTACATAAGCAGGGGGAAATGCATTCTTACCCTCTGCAGGTTAGCCATGTCCCTGTGGAACACCGCCTTGAGCAACCAAGTGCTTCTACAAGCTCAATTCCTGCCAGGCAAACAAAATTCACTGGCAGACTACTTTAGCAGAAATCGCCTAGACCCACATGAGTGGAAATTGGAGCCCAACACTTTCAACCTTCTGATCCAGAGGTGGGGGACACTGGAGTTGGACCTCTTTGCCTCCCCCGAGAACCACTAGTTGAGAAAATACTGCACCAGGAACCCTCACAACACCTTCTCTCAAGAGTATTACATAAGATAAAACAGGACAGGCCAAGGGCTATTCTTAATTGCCCCAGACTGGCCACGCCAGCACTGGTACCCACTCTTATGCAGCCTGACAAGTGCCACCCTGCACCTTCACCAGTCTCCTACCCTGCTGTCTCAGCAGGAGAGACAGATTTTGCATCCACAGTTGCAAACCCTAAACCTTGCAGCCTGGCTTATCCCTTGAATACCCCATCAGCAACCCTTAGCAAACAGGTGCTGGACATTATTCTTGAAGCCAGAAGGCCTAGTATTAGGAAATCCTATGCTGAGAAGTGGAAAAGACACTGTTATTGGAGTCTGTCTCAAGGGAAGGACACAGCAGTGCCCTCCTTACCTCTAATCCTGGATTACCTAGCAGAACTACCCCACAGAGGCCTGTCCTTCTCCATTAAGATTCATGCCTCTGCCATCTCAGCTCATTATAATACTGTGCCACCTCTTTTTTTTCTCACCCTCTCATCAAACTGTTCCTGAGAGGGGCTAACAGCTTAAGGCCTCCTAGGAGAGCACCCACCCCTGCCTGGGACCTTAACTTTGTACTGGAAAAGCTCACGCTTCCCCCTTTTGAACCTGCTGCCTCAGCACAGTTAAAATTCCTCTCTTGGAAAACAGCCTTGCTTTTAGCCATAACTTCAGCAAGAAGAGTGTCTGAGTTGCAGGCTTTAATGGCTGTGGAACCCTTCATTATTTTCCATGCTGACAGGGTTTCCCTCAGGGCTAACCCGTCCTTTTATGCCTAAGGTAGTGTCCAGTGTGGCTCTAAACCAATCCATCCATTTGCCAACCTTCTTCCCTAATCCTCAGAATAAAGGGGAAAGGATCTTGCACTCCTTGGACGTGCATAGCTCAGGTTCTACCTTGACGGGACTAAGCCTTTCAGAAAATATGACCAGCTGCTAGTCAGCATTGCTACTGGGGCAGAGGGCAAGGCCATTTCAAATCCATTTCCAAATGGATAGCACACTGCATCCATTTCTGCTAGAAGTACCATGGAAAACCTACCCCAGTGGGGATCAGATCACATTCCACTAGGGCTACTTCCACCTCTACAGCATTTCTTAGGGGAGTCCCTATCAGTGGCATTCTGGAAGCTGCAACCTGGAGTTCTGTACACACCTTCACCAAGCATTACCACTTGACTATCTTTTCTAAGTCCCAGGGCTGGATTTGCTACAGCAGTCTTGTAAGGCCTACTAGCCAGCCCTAACACCTCTTGACTGCCTCCACCCTTTCTCAGCTTTGGGAGTCTACCCAAGTGTGATGACTGCAACAGTGAAACATAAAGAACATAGTACAGTTGTGTACACTTACCATAAATTTCAGATGTTGGTGTATTCACTGTTGCAGTCCTGGTTTCCCTCCCTCCAGCCCCCTGGCTTTCTATATCTTTCTGCCTTTCCTCTCTATGGCCATTCCTAATGGCATTGGTATTTACTTTTTACTTGTGGTGTTCCCCACCATATACCAGATCCCTATTTGGGGGCTCCTGACATTTGGGGCAAGAAAAACTGATGTAATTGCGTCGGCTGCCTGTTTTATACCCCCTGACGACCTGACATCGTGGAAGAAGTGATGGCATTTGACACAGAAATACTAAGACTCTGGTTATCTGCCTGCAGGTAGCACTCAGTCGGCCAGAATACCAAAGTGTGATGACTGCAACAGTGAATAAACATCTACATTTATGTTAAGTGTACACAATTCTGTGCTGGACTGTGGGTCCCCATACTGCTAACAAGAGAAGGATGTGGCTTTATTTCTTGCTGTGTTTTACATTCGTGCAATAACAAGCCCTTGTAGTTGCTTGAGGGGGCATACAGTATTAAAACTGAGTGGAACGATTCCAGTTTAGGAGTAAATTGGATCCTTGTCTTTGACAAATTTGAGCATAAAGTACCCAATTTCTTTGCTAAATTCTGGTCAAATTTTTTTTTCTGTCTTTCTGGCCTCCTAGCTGAAGGACATGCAACTGCACAAATGGCTCATGCTGTAAAGAGTTATTGCGATTAAAACTTGTGCTGTGTTCTTTGGTCTTTGTAAGATTGAATTTAATTTTTCAGTATGTGTACTGTGTTTTTTGAATGTTGCCAGTTTTTGCTGTCAGTGCTCTGGTTTCAGCTGGTATACTTTCTATGCAGCATTTGAATGCTCTTGTCGCTGGCTAGATAGTTTGGTTTCCTCCCATATACCATAAACCATAAAGGAGTTCTTGGTTGTGTATGTATCCTGAGATGGACCCACATCTCTTCTCCAAGACACCCCCCCCCCCCCATTTGTTGGTTTGTTTTTGTTTGTTTTACGCTTGTCTGGATATTTGACTTCTACTTGACTCTAGTGTAGGTATCCAAGAATATTCTTTTTGTCAGCAGCACTTATTTTTTTCTGCAGCTATTTTGATGAATTACTCAACTGCCTTACTATTCTGCGATCTGGCTGTTTGTGCAGTTGTGTTAATTGTTTGTTGCACCTTTTGTTATATGCTGAAATTGTGTAAATTTGTGTGGCTGGTATATAGTGGAAAAGATGAGGCACTTGAAGTACTCTGTTTTTTGTTTGAAACAGTGGTCTGTTTCTGAACTCATTGGCTTAGTTTGCCACTTTGTGATGTAATTGCCATGACAGATGGTGGCATCTGTGATATGAAGTGGTGGCAGTAGCTTTCAGTTGATGCAGAATCTTTCTCCCTTTATGCACATTATGTAGGAACACAGAAGGGATTCTTCTGGTCCTGTCTTAATTGACCAGTTTGCAGCCTTGGGGGGGGGGGGGGCTTGTATGGCCCATTGCTGGAGACTAGTTTCTTTAGTTTGAGCTGCTGACTGTCCATGCACAAGCACCACCCACCCATCCACCCAGTGCACTCAACCAGCCTTGTATATGTTTTGCTTAGTCAGCAAAACTTTTTGAATAGATGTGAATTAGAGGACATATACACTTGGGTTATCCTGCTGCTAGCTGTCCAGAATGCCCTGACAGCTTTCAAGGATCTGCTTCATCCAGGACAACTGCTAATAAAGACTGACAATGCTACAGTCATGTACATAAACAAGCAGGGAGGCACTTGAATAGATGTGAATTAGAGGACATAACTCTGTTTTGAGGTCCATCTTCCTGACTGAGTTTTGCATGTTACCTTGGCTGGTTCTTACTGGCTATGTCATTGACTGATAGTGGGGAAATGATTAAAGATCTTGTGTGCAGTTCTGATGCCCAGTGGCAGGAGCAGTGTTATTCCAGTGCAGGTTGTCCCTTAAAGATTGAGCTTGTGTGATAAATGTGAATGAGTGCTGTAGAAAATGTAATGCCATTTATGTGCATTAATGTTTCCCTCCTGCTTTTCTGTTTTAATTTCAGCCCCATTTGATGAGTCAGGAGGTGCCATCAGACTGGGACAAGAATGCTGTAAAGGTGCTGGTGGGGAAGAATTTTGAGGAGGTTGCCTTTGATGAGAAGAAAAATGTGCTTGTGGAATTTTGTAAGTTGGTTCTACTTGCAATGAAGTGAGATAAATATTTTGCTAACCTTCTGGAATGCATTTTTAAACAGTTGCATTGTTTATGTAGTTTACAGCTTAAGTAGTTGAGGTGTGAGCTGCTAACTTGGATATTTTTGCCTTCAAAGTAGGTAGTTCTCACTCCCCAGTCAAACGTCATGCAGTGCCCAGGCAACAAAGCTGCAGTTAATATCAGTGAACATTTAAAAGGAACTGAAGGTCTTTATTCATTGTGAAATACTTCCTTGCATTACCTGTGTTTGTAGCAGTTGAGGCCACAACAGACGCAAGAAAATATTGGGATGAATAGCTGAAAGCATCTGGTCATAAGACAAGAAAACCCTCACTGTTGCATGGGGCTTCACAGTACCATCTTTGTCTTAACTATGGCCTGTTTGCAGTGTGATTGGTACTTAGAGCTAACCACTTTCCAGATTGCAGTGTGTGTGTGTGTGTGGGGGGGGGGGGGGGGGGAGACTGGCTTACTCTAGAGGCAGTTTACCTAGTAATACTTCCAAAAGAGCATGCAATCTGTTCCATTCACTTACAAACTGAAAAGAGTTTTCCATAATGCTTTTCTAGAAGAGGCTTACCCAAGAGACGTTAAGTGGAATGGGTGGTGGTCCCCTTGATTTTTTTCCTCCCCAGGGGACTTCTACCTGTCAGTTTTGGATGATGAGGAAAGTGGTTGTAAGCTAGTGCATGTGTGTTTTAAAATGACATTGCAGTGAGGTGGCCTACCTTAAAGCAGGCATTACTTGACTCCAGAGGCATAGTGGCCGTTAATTATTTGGGGTTAGGTGTTTTTTGTACTTTGTCAGTGTTGCAAAGACAGGACCCTCTTGAATTGTGGGGTAATCCCCCCCCCCCCCAACCTTAAAAAAAAAAAAAAGTTCAGTTATTCTACAACTAGATATTCTATAAAAGCAGCACTCTGTGCACAGGGCTGTAAGACGAGACATTTATTGACCACATGAGTAGTTGGGATATGTTAGCTGCACCCCTTTTGTTTGAAAGCCCTAACATTTGGAAATAAAAGATGTCCTGACTGAAATCACTTTTGTAGTATTCCTGGCATATGGGTGATCACTGCTGATGTCTGGCTGGGGTACCAATGGTTTACCTTCCTTGGGTTGTATGTCCATTTGACTAGGGTATCTGTTTACCTTCCTTGGGTTGTACGCCCATTTGACCTCAGCTTGTCTGCTTTGGGGTGTAAAGATTGATGTACAAACATCAATACTCAGACTATCTTGTCACCAGCCTTAAAGCAAGACTTGCGTCCATATATTCATTGTTTGGTCGTTGATACCTTTGCTACATTCATCTATGCAGATGAGTGTCCTGTTGGAGTCTTCATTTTTTTCTTCAAGTTTTTGTTAAATTTATAGATGTCAGCTAAGAGGGGTAAGTGTGTGTGATAGGCAGAGTCCAAAAAAAAGTATTTGCATGCAGTGCGTTTTTTTTTAGCCTAGGCCTAGAACACTTGTCACAAATCTTGCTCTCTTTCATTCCAGAAGCCTGTGTGTGTGTGTGTGTGTGTGTGTGTGTGTGTGTGTGTGTGTGTGTGTGTGTGTGTATTTACACATATTTACTTACCAATTGGAGCTGCATTCCTAGCTGATCAGTCTCCTCTTAGTAGTAGTCAGGCACCTGTCTTAAGAGATGGTTTATGAATTCATACTGTTATATCAGTCTCTGTCCCAGCTTATATAAGCTGATGTCATGTTCTGGACATATGACCTAAGGAAGGTAAAGATTTGGTACAACAGCTTGACATTTGCAGTGCTAACCCATGTCAGTAAGACTGCAGCAGTGATCGGTAGGACATCTACTGATGTCCTATTCATCTGTTGCAGTATTCATTACATGAGGGAGTTCCCCTCTGTAGGTGACCTGATATCGCCCAGTGTACAAAACACTTTTACTACTTGTAGGGTGCATAGTACGTCGCACGTAGGCTGTGATCAGATGTCTGCCATAAGTGACATATGCACACAACATTCTCATAACTTCTCTGCCACCAGATCCAAATTCCAACATACAGTCCAACTCCCAAGTAGATGTTCTTTGTGTTTCACTGTTGCAGTCATCCCATTTGGGTTATTTGCTTGCAGTAGCCCTCAGTCAGCCTGATTAACCAAATCTTGGGTCCTGCGTCTGTTGCTGTCTCATCTTCCATGATGTCAGGGGTATAAAGCATACAGCCGATGGCATTACATCAGTCTTTCTTGCTTGCGGTGCCAGAAGCAGAAGCAGTTTGCAAGTGCCGGTCGGCAGACTCCTGAAATTTTTGAGTTTCAGAACTGAAGTCTTCAACTAAGCCAAGTACCCCATTGGAGAAACTTTTTCTTGCTCTAAACTGATGTCAGTAAAAGTCAGTAATTGTATTTCTTGTGGAAAGCAAATACCTCAAAGATTTTCATTTGTACTGCATTCCTTGCCTAGGCCCTGACCACGACGTACCTCGCTGTCTGTTGTGCCTTATTTAAACAGTAAACTATTCGTAGTCTGTTTATTTACGCTTCAAAATATTTTGATACTTGGTTCAATTATCCAGATATGGCTTGCTTCGGTAAGCCACCTGACTACAGACATTCTGAAAAAACACAGATAGACGGACTGCACGGGTCCAAAGCTGCCGACGACGCTTCTAAGCTAGTCACCAGTTTGCCGGTACTCAGGCACTTTTGGAGCTCCCGATTCCCGCTACTTCAGATTCGCAGGCCTCTACTGAGACCCATTTGGAGTCCGGTATGCTGTGAGATGCTTAAACTGTGGATGTCTCTACCTTGGATGGGTCTGGAGCTGCTGTGCAAGCACCTGCTTCTGAGGGTGTATTTAGGCCTACTGACTTGCATATTAAACGCCATCTTCTTCAAGGCCTAAAACTCGATCCATGCCTAGAAAACTGATGCCCAGACCACATGGTCCGACCTTTATGCCTAAAAAGCAAATAAGAATGGCTGAAGACCTTATTACTTTAATCAGGGGAAGCCAACCTTCCCCCTCTAAGAGACCTAGGACTGAGTTTGCTTGTGATTCTTCTGATCAGGATTCTGAAATTTCTGTTTCCTCTGACCAGGATTTACCCTTATCTACCTATGAGGATTCTGATGCAGAGGACTCTATTCCCTCTGCTTCCCCTCCAGAGGATTTCTCTTTTGGCAAAACCTTGCATACTCTTAGTGAGCATTTTTGCTGGGAAAGCCAGGATTTCTCTGGCTCTAAAAAGAGGCTTGGGGATTTCTTACTCCTGCCCCAACACAGGCCTTTAGCTATCCCCCCTGTACTGGACATTGTTGGTGATGCCTTTTTGGAATCTAGCTTGGCCCCTGACTCTCTACCTCCTGCTCCCAGAAAGCCTGATAGATATTACAGGGTTCCTGACTCTCTCAAGTTCCTTTTTAAAAATCCTGCTGCGGATCCTGAGACTATTTCACAGGGACCCAAGGGCATTAAGGCTACTACTGCTACAAATCCTACCCCTCGGATAGATTCCAGGGCGCTGGGTAGATTGGGTAAGAAGGTATACACTTGTGCAACCTTGGCCTATAGGTTCATACTAGGCTATCTGCCCTAGGACATTTATAAGCCTAGCCAGAGTGTGTTCGGCTTTCACCACCCATTTTAAATTAATTTTGCTATGCACTTTTTCGAGGTTAGTATACTGTGCCTCTGTCTAACAGTGACACAGAAGTGATACCCGATGTAAACCTACGATCTCCTATTCACTCATCAAGATTCCTCTTGAAGAGGGTCAATGAGGGACTCTGGAATAAAATCACAGTCCAGGTCAGGCAGAGTGAAGGGAGCCTCTGGGTTATAAATCTGTCCCTCCAGCATGTCCTACTTACTTCAGTGCTGAGGTTCAAGACTCTCTAGCGCGTAGCTCGATGGGATTTGGATTTTCTGAGGTGTAGCATGTCCATTAATTCCGGGTTGGACATGGCTTTATACGTCAGGCACAGATCTCCTCTGATCAGGCGGTATGCCACTGAGTAGAGCTGGAGTTTCTTTAACCGGGCAGCATATGGCATCTGTTTGAGCTCTTTGATCCTCTTGGTTGAGGTACTTTTGGGGCCTTTCCAGTTGCTGCAGGTGTCTGGTAAGGTACATCCCAAAAGGGGCATTGTATTCAAGTATGGGCCTGATGAGGGATGAGTAAAGAGGCACGATGACCTCCCCTGATCTAGATGTGAATCCCTTCATGATTAGGTGGGCTATATAAAATGTTTTTCTAACCACTTTGGCCATGTGGTTGTCAAATGAGATTGCTATCAACTTGGGTCCCCAGGTCCCCAATTACTTCTGTACTTAATGGATTACCACCTATGTGGTAATTTGTAGGCACTTTTTTGCCAAAGGGGATGACTATACACTTTTTGGCATTTAGCTTGAGGCCATGGCTCTGGCACCAATTGTCTGTTTCTATGAGGCCCTTTTGGAGGATGCTTGTGTCGGCTGGAGAGTCTATTATGGCGCCCAGTTTGCAGTCATCTGCGAACTTGGTCAGCCACAGTCCTTCCGTGTTGGCCTGTACCTCCAAGAAATATATACCGAACAAGAGAGGTCCCAGAACTGAGCCTTGGGGGACACCACTTGTAACTGGTTTGGAGTCTGACATGGCTCCAGTAATTCTAACAATGTGGGTTCTGTCCTTGAGCCAGTTTGAAATCCATCTAGTGACATAGGGGTTTATATTTAAGCTGGTAAGCTTATCTATAATGCCAGAGTGGGGTATTGTATCGAAGGCTTTTTGCAAGGTCCAGGTAGGCTGTGTGGACCACCTTCCCCTCGTCAATCGCCTTGGTGACTGTTTCAAAGAAATCAACCAGGTTTAAGAGGCAGGATCTGCCCTTAATAAAGCTGAACTGGGTAGGATCCAGTGTCTGTAGGTCCCCAATATCTTTATTTATGAGGTCCATGATGATCCTTTCCATAGCTTTGCAGACCAAGCTAGTCAGGCTTATGGGGCGATAGTTTTCAGGAGCCGCTGAGGCAGCACCTTTATGGAGAGGGACCACTGTTGCTGTACGCCACTCTTTGGGCACATATCCTGTAGTAAGGCTGAGATTGAACAGTAGTCTTATGTTTGGGTTTAGCTCTTCTTGGAGTTCATGTAGGACGCAGCCCAGGACACCGTCTGGTCCCATTGATGCTGTGTTTTTGCTTTGGAGAGGGCGGCTCTTACCTGAGCATCTGAGATGTCTGGGGGGCAGCACTCTGCTGGGATAGATATTTGCCCTTTTGGGGGGGGGGGTTGTGCTGAACCTGTCAGCTAGGATGTTGGCAATGTCTGTGGGTTCAGTGTATTTTTTGTCATTTTGGACTAATTCTGAGCATATCTGGGAATTACCACCCAGGTTCCTAACATAACTAAAGAAAGCCTTGTGATTATCCTTGGCGTCCTGTGCAATTTTTCTCTCGAAGCTGGCCTTAGACAATTTTAGGAGTGCCCGTAGTTTTTTGCTAATACTGATCAGTGATGCCTTCCCTTTTTGGGATTTTGCTCTCATTTAGTAGCTTCCTCCTTTTGTTGTATAGTTTGTTTATGGCTGGGATCTGCCAGACAGGACGTCTACCTTTGGAGGATTGGGTCTTGGTTTTATTTGGGATCGCATGATCCATGCATTCCTGAAGGTGTTCATAGAATGCGTTTTATAAAGGATTCTGCGGTCTGGGCTGTATTTTCCACAGGCCCGGGGGCTTTGAAGGATTCCACCTCGGTTTTGAGGAGTGTGAAATTTGCTTTAGAGAAGTTTTTCACTGTGGTTTTCTGGCCAGGGGGTGGGGTTGGGATGTGAATATCCAGTGAGATTAGTTTATGGTCTGATCTTACCAGTGAGGGATACACTTCTGGTCCGGAGCATAGAGTCCCCATGTTGGTGATGATCAGGTCCAGTATGTTTTCCCCTCTTGTGGGAGTGGCAACAAGTTGTTCCATAGCATTTGAGTTTATAAATTCTAGGAACCTTTGGGCTAGGGTGTTGGAGCTAGAGTAATGCTCCCAGTCTATGTTTGGGTAGTTGAAGTCGCCCAATATAATGGTGTTTGGAGAGACCTTCATATTTTCCAGTGTTCTCAGGAAGGCCGAGTGGGGTTCCTGGGTTTGGGAGGGTGGTCTGTAGCAGGCTATAAACTGGAAGGCAGTTTTTACCCACTGTTAGTTGCACATGGATAGTCTCTGATGCTTCGTGCTTTGCCACCAACCTGGAGGTGTGGGTATCTTTGAATATAGATACTCCCCCTCCTTTTGTGGTTGGGTCCAAGTTTTGGGGCCGAAAAGCATGGTATGAGGTATAAACCTGGTGGTGCTGGGGTGCTCTCGGGAGCCCTGAACCAGGTTTCTGTTACTGCACAGATATCGATGTTCTCCATGCTAAGGAGAGTTTCGAGTGCGTGCATCTTGAGGTTTAGACTTCTGGCGTTGAGTAGCATTACTCTTAGTTTCTTATCCCTTGTGATATTGTCTTTTGAGCCTTGCCTAAAAAAGGCACTATGGGGGTAGCAAGAGCCTTTGCCAGTATCCGAAAGCCCAGGGGTGACAGGTGCAAGCCGTCCCTAGCGAAGCATCGTGGCTTGTCGAGCATATCATCTCAAGCTGACGGGCATTGGATCCCCTTTGAATGACACCAGTACTCAAGCCAATTGTTGAAATTTATCATCTTGTCTTCATATTGTGGCATCATTCTTGGTGAGGGTAAGATGCTACTCAAGGTCAGGGTCATACTGGCCTGGGCTACATGCTCAGAGAGCTCCTTTATATCTCTCTTCATGTAGTCCAGGGAGGTATGTCTCAGGTCATTCACACCAGCATGGACAATGACAGTCATATTTGTACTTGCCTTGGAGTGACCGGAGTGCTTGTGTTATGTGGCGGATCCTAGTGCCCGACAGGCTGCTCACCGTGACCCTCTCCTTGTTCAGCCTGGTGAGCGGTTGTCAGTGTGCCTGACGATAGTCACCTATTACAAGTGTATCAGGTGTGTTTAGTCTTGAGGGCTGTGACTGTTTGGCACACTGGCTTTGTGAGATATGTGTTGCACGTGTTTTGTTTTGGGGTAGCGGTTGCTTGGGTGTCTGCTTTGGAGGTCTCTGCTGCTTAGGCAGATCTTTATTTAGAGCCTCCGAGTATGTTTTTGTGCGATTATGTGTTTGGTTTGCTGTCGTGGTAGGTCTATGTGAGACTGGAATTTGTAGTGAGTGTGGTTTCCTTCTCCTCCTGACTGGTTATGCCAGTACTGAGTTGAGAGAGCTCAGCCTCCAGTTTGGCTATATGGTTGCATCTCTCACATGTGTTGGAATTTGTTGGGAGGAGGAGAGAGGGTTATCTGTGTACATGAGGCAGTTGTAACATTGCCTCAAGATTCCCAGATTCACCAGCTGGACCGGAGAGGAGATTGACAACTGACCTTTGGACATGCTAGAATAATATTGGGAATTCCTTAATAATTGAAAACGAGGGCCAGTGGGAAGTGAGGGTGTAGTGCTTTTAATTTTTAGTGCTGACTTGTATAATTGCTTTAGTGAGCAAGTGCCAGGTAACTTAAGTGCAATGTGTTACAGGTAACTTAAATGCAAAAATGACAAACAGTAACTTTCTTTCAAGTGAAGCAAGGAAATAAGTACAGTAAGCAATGCAGATATCACTAGTGATCCACAGAAGCGCTTAGAAGCCACGTGTTAGGTGGAATTAGCATTCCAGGGAAATAACAAGCAAACAAACAACAAGCATATAAACAAAGCTAGATTCAGCAGGCCTGGATCTAGTCTATGCTACAGCAAACAAGGTGTACCAATTTCAGTAAGATACAGTTCAAATATTCAGGCACTATATAAACCTTTAACCAGAAATTCCCAGCTCAGAAGGGCAGAGTCCAGCCTCTTCTCCCACAAGAGTGCAGACCACGAACCTTCTTAATGTAAAACAACTGGTCTGAAGCCCAAGTGCTTAATCCAAAAGACTTAAAATAATAGCTACACTTTAATCAAGTTACTACCAAGCAGTAATAAATACAGTTGAATACTTTAGAGAATGCCTGGATTAGTGCTCAAGTTACACAAACAAAGCTAGATCCAGCAGGCCCGAATCCAGTCTATGCCACAGCAAACAAGGCGCACCAACTTCAGTAAGAAGCAGTTCAGATATGCATGCACTATAAGCCTTTAACCAGAAATCCCCAGCTCAGAAGGGCAGAGTCCAGCCTCTCCTCCCACAAGAGTGCAGACCACGAACCCTCTTAATGTAAAATAACCGGCCTGAAAGCCCAAGTGCTTAAACCAGAATTAATACACTTTGAGTAACAGACACTGAGCCCTCAATCAGCAGTTCCCAACCTACAAGGATGTAAGCTACCTGTTCTGCCACTACAGTGCAGACCACAAACCCTCTCGGTGCAAAACAACTGGTCCGAAGCCCAAGTGTTTAAACCAAAAGGCTTAGAATGATTTACACCAAGCAGTAATAAATACAATT
Source organism: Protopterus annectens (assembly GCF_019279795.1). Lineage (NCBI taxonomy): Eukaryota > Metazoa > Chordata > Ceratodontiformes > Protopteridae > Protopterus > Protopterus annectens. The sequence continues at coordinate 197,756,874 of NC_056733.1, forward strand.
GAGTACTTTTAAGATGATGCAAAAGTAAAATAAAGTAGGTAGAAACACAAGTACAGTAAAAGCTGATGACATTTTTTTTTTTTCTGAACAAGTGCTGAGATCAAAGAAACAGATTTGAGTGCTGAAACTAGAAAACTGGCTAGTTATAAGAAACAAAACCTAAACTAGAAGGCTTCCCTCCATCACAGAAGGGCTTGGGGGCTCAGAAGCCTACAAATAGTCTATACCACTTAACAGGAAATGCAGGAAACAAGCTTAATTTTTTTTCTGTTTCCCAGATGCTCTCTTTGTACACAGTAGGAGTGCCTGAAATCAGAATATGATCTCACTGCACTCAGTTGAGTGAGCAAATGAGATAGGCCCAGAAGGAGTATCCAAACACAAATTTACAAGATGGGCGGGCAGTTTCAAGGCCAATAAGATTAACAGCAAAACAAAAACAGGGAGGGTAGGTGGGACTAACTGAAAAGCAGAGTCAAAACTTCCAGTTCAGTTAATATTCCTGCAACACAGTTAAAATCAATTTAAATACTGTATTTTTTTGAAAAAAAAAGTGCAGATAAAGGTACTTAAATTCTCTTATACGTCCAGTTGAATACAGCAAGTTCTTAGCCGGCCAAAGCTGAGGTTTTTAAGCAGAAAATATTTCACACTGTACTACTCATATTTGTACTTGCCTTGGAGTGACCTGAGTGCTTGTGTTATGTGGCGGATAAGTTATCAACGTCATATTATTGGATTGCTTAAACAGAAAATGATGCTGATTTCTGACTGTGCTGAAAATAGATTTATAGGATTTAATGCACTCTGCTGAACAAGTTTTAAAACATACTTTGCAAGTGGATGTTCTTAGTGTTTCACTGTTGCAGTCATTACATTTGGATAATCTGCTGGCAGGTTGGCCTGAATTCCAAAGTCTTGGGTCTTGCGTCAGTTGCCGTCTCCTCTTCCATGACGTCAGGGGTATAAAACAAGCAGTCTTTCTTGCCGCGCGATGCCAGAAGCAGAAGCATTTGGCAAGTGCCAGTCGGCAGACTCCTGAAATATTAGTTTGAGTTTCAGAACCAAAGTCTTCACTAAAGCTAAGTACCCTGTTGGGGAAACTTTTTTTTTTTTTTTCTTGCTCCATACCAATGTCAGAAAGTTAATTGTATTACTTGTGGGAAGCAAATACCTCATAAGAATTTCCATTTATACTGTATTCCTTGCCTAGGCTCTTATCACAATGTGCCTGGCTGTCTGTTTTGTGCTAGATTTAACCAACGCACTATTAAGAGTCTGTATATTTTTGCCTCCAAGTATTTTGGAAACCGATTTAACTACCCAGAAATGTCGTTTGATGGCAGTCCAACTACCGAAGTACATAAAAAAAAATGCAAAGAAAAGGACAGAGACATTAGAGGTCCAAAACTGATGACTAAGCTTCTCTTAAGCCAGTCACCAGTTCGCCAGTACTCAGTGAGGCGCTTTCACAACCCCTGATACCCTCTACTTTAGAGTCCCAGGCCCCTACCAAGACCCATGTGGAGTCGAGCACGCCGTAAAATACTTGACCCACTGATTCATCTCCCCCGGATGGGTCCAGAGCCGCTGAGCAGGCACCGGCTTCTGAGGCTGTATTCAGGCCTCAGCATTTTTATATCAAACTGACGACCGCTGCAAAGCCAAAGACAAAAGCAACTTCTAAAACTAAAAAACTGACACGAGCCACGTGCACAGGCCGCTATGCCTAAAAAGCAGATTATCAAAATGGCTGAAGACCTTATTACCTTTAACAGGTGCTCCCATTCCCCTCCTGATAAGAGTTCTAGGTAAGGCACTGATTATGAATCTTCACATCAGGTTTCTATTTCTTCTGATTCCTCTTCTGATCAGGAATTATCTATACCTCCCTATGAGGATTCAGATGCAGAGGAGTCTATACCATGTGCATCAGCTCCTGAGGATTATTCATTTGGAGAAACTTTGCATACTTTGAGGGAGCATTTTCACTGGGAGAGTCGAGATTTCTCAATCTAAAAAGAGGCTCAGGGATTTCCTTCTCCCTCAGCACAGGCCTTTAGCCATATACTGCCTGTTTTAGACATTGTAAATGATGTGTTTTTGGAGTAGAGCTTGACCCTCGACTCCTTACCTCTGGCTCCCAGCAAGCCTGACAGATTAGTGTCCCTGACTCTCACAGATTTTTATTTAGAAACCCTGCTGCTGATCCTGAAACTGTTTCACATGGTCCAAAGGGAGTTGAGGCTTCAACAGCAAAGATTCCTACTCTCTGACAGATTCAAGGTCACTGGATAGATTGGGGGGGGGGGGGTTATACATCTGCAACCTTGGCAATTAGGGCCTTAAACTGCCAGTTTGATATGCTCAAGTATCAACGGCATGTTATGGGATTGCTGAAACAGAAAATGATGATTTCTGAATGTGCAGAAAATGAAGAATTGCAGGAATCGTTGCATGTAGCTGAACAGGTTGGAAAGCATACTTTGCAATGTGGTTTTGATTCCTTAGAGGCCTCCTACATGGCCGCAGTTACTGGTTCTGTGATTAGGAGGCTTGCCTGGCTAAAAGAGCAAAATTTGCCTGATCATGTTAAAGCTAAATTAGTGGATACACCTTTACAGCAGGATAGTCTGTTTGGTATCAAGGCAGAAGAGGTTTTAAAGAAAATGGAAGACAAAGCTAAGTCTATGCAAACTGTAAAAGACTTCTTACAAGTTTAGCCACCAAGATTCAGTAGACACTGGCCTACAAAAATATGTTCCTTTCCTGTGTCAGACAGAGCTCAAAGGGGCAAATCCAGATGCCCTAAGGGTTCCAGATACCAGGCACAAGATTCTTACAGGTCAAAGCAATGGGGCGCTTCTACCTCCAAATCTGGAGGAGATAAAGCGGAAACCTACAGAAAACAGTCCTAATTTCCCTCTGCCTTCACCATGCACTTACCTTTTGGCAGCACCCTTAGGGGGAAAAGTAGCACTTTTTGCTCAAAATTGGCAGTTAATAACACAGGACAAGTGGGTGCTAAGCATAGTATCACAGCATTGCTTAAACAGAAAATGATGATTCCTGAATGTGCTGAAAATAAAGATTTACAGGATTTAATGCATTCTGCTGAACAAGTTGGAAAACATACTTTTCAATGTGGTTTTGATTCACTAGAGGCATCTTGGAGGGATGCTATCACTGGGTCTGTACTTGGATGGCATGCTTGACTTAAGGGGCAGTCTTTGCCAGATCATGTTAAAGCTAAATTGCTGGATGCTCCCTTAAACCAAGACTGACTGTTTGGCAACAAAGCAATAGTAGTACTTAAAAAGATGGAGGCAAAAGCAAAATCTATGCAAAGATTTCCTGCAAGTACATCCTCCCAGATTTAGTAGGCATTGGCCCTCTAAAAAAAATGGTCCTTTCCTGCCTCTTCCAGGCCTTCAGTCCAAACTCAGAACCAGCAGAACTCCCAAGGTTCTCACAGGGCTAAGCAGTGGGGGGCTCCAACTTCCATAGCAGGGAGTGGTAAGACTCCCCCCCCCCCCCCCCCCATGGTAAACTGTTTCAATGACTTAACTTTAAATCTTCAAAGCCCTGCATAACTGACTGTTCTTTTAGGGGAAAGATTGCCCGGCAGGCAAAAAAAATTAGGAACTCGTTACCCAGGACAAATGGGTTTTAAGTATAGTTTCCCAGGGATACAGATTCCACTTTCACTCCTTACCAACCCCAAACAGTCGGCCAGACCTACCCTCAAATCAGTGGGCAGAGGCTCAAAGGCAAATTTTCGTTCTCAAGCAGCAGGGCTGTTCATCCTGTTACAGAAGAGGAATGGGGACAAGGTTTCTACTCTAGGCTTTTCCTGATGCCCAGAAAAGACAACTCCTGGTGTCCTATACTGGGCCTCTGTATCCTAAACATATTTTTTGTGATTCCAAAATTCAGGATGCTAACTCACTTCACCAGCTGCTTCCTGCGCTAGGCAAAGATGTCTGGTTGGCAACACTGGATTTAAAGGAAGCTTACCTGCACATCCCAATAAGGGAATCCTGCAGAAGATGTCTACGCTTCAAAGCAGGCTACATGCCGTATCAGTTCTTTGCACTGCCCTTGCTTATCTACTGTGCCCAGGGTATTCACAAAATGCCTAGCTCCTGTCATTGCATTTTGCAGGCAAAGAAATATCCAGATATATCCATACCTGGATGATTATCTAATTCAGGCAGAAAACCAGGACATGCTATTGAATCATCTGGCAATTGTACAGAAATTGCTAACTTCTCTAGGGTACACCATAAACAAAAAGAAATCACGTCTTGTACCCTGCCAACAAATTGTATTCCTGGGAGCAAGATTGAATACAACTTCCCAGATGGCTTTTCTCACGCCAGAAAAACAAGTTCATTTCATAGCTTACTTCAAACTACTAGCCACAAAGACCCAGCTATCTGCAAGGAAAATACTGCAAGCCCTGGGGTTCATGGCCTTTTGCTTTGTATTAATTCCATATGCAAGACTGCATATGAGGAAACCACAATGGTATCTAAAAGGCCTATGGTGTCAACATTCTCAGGATCTAGAAGCAATGATTCCTATCCTTCCTTGTCTACAGATGGAGTTCCTTTGGTGGGCAGATGCTTGTCACCAAAACAAGGAACTGCCATTCACTCTACCCCCTGCTGCCCAAACCCTAACAGACGCATCAGACCATGCATGGGGGGGGGGGGCTCACTTGGCAGGGAAGTGCATTCAGGGCAAATGGAACCCAAGTCAAATGCACCTGCATGTCAATCCGAAAGAAATGTTAGCTGTACAGAATGCTCTGACAGCCTTCAAGGACCACATCCTTCCAGGGCAATTAATAGTAAAGATGGACAACACCGCTGTTATGTGGTACATAAACAAGCAGGGGGGAACCCACTCATACCCTCTCTGCAGACTAGCCATGTCTCTGTGGAACACAGCCTTGAGCTACCAAGTGCACCTACAGGCTCAATTCCTGCCAGGAAAGCTAAACACACTGACAGACGATCTAAGCAGAAATCTCATGGACCAACATGAGTGGAAACTGGAACCAAAGATACTCAACATGTTGAGAAACAAATGGGGAGCCCAGATATAGACCTGATGTTCGTGTTACCCTGCTGCAGTCATCACACTTGGGTTATCCTGTCGTCAGGCAGTCCCGCAGTCTGCTGGAATTCCAAAGTCTTGGTCCGGCATTGGTTGCTGTCGCTTCTTCCCTGATGTCAGTGCGCCAGGGGTATATATAATGCATCAGACGCCATTTTCCCCAGTCTTTCTTGCCGCGTGGTGCCAGAAGCAGTTCCCAAGTGCCGGTCGACTCCTGAGATTTTCGAAGTCTAATTTCAGATCCGAAGTCTTCAGTAAAGCTAATTACCCCATTGGGAAACTTTTCTTGCCTCAGACCGATATCAGAAAATTAACAATTGTATTTCTTGTGGGAAGCAAATACCTCATAAGGATTTTCATTCTTACTGCATACCTTGCCTAGGCCCAGACCACGACGTCATTGGTTGTCGTTTTTGTGCTAGGTTTTAATAAGCATACTATTAAGACGCTTTGATTTCGCACGACACTACTTCTGTAGAAAATTTAACTACACTTTGCCGTCGGAGCAACCGACTACCGGCGTGCACAAAAAACGCAAGGATAAGGACAGGCAGCCTAGACCCAAGCCAGACTGAGGCCTCGGCTGGTCCGGTCTCCGGTTCACCGGTCTTCAGTGAGGCTCCGACGCAGCCCCTGACTACCGCAGATCTGGACCCCGAGACCGCTTCGGAACTTTTGTTAAGTACTAGGCGGATACAGCCATTTTGTTTAGCCCCTACCGACGACACTGCTGAAAAAGATGGTGCTGCAGAAACCCCTCCGGTTTCTGAAGGCGTTTTCAGACAGACGACGCTCACCATAAAAACGTATCCTAAGACTCCTATTAAACCTAAAAAGATTGCACTTCAGTCTCCAGTTCAAGGCCCCATGCCTAAGAAACAGATGCTCAAAATGGCTGAAGATTTGATCTCTCTAATCAGGGGTTCCCAACCCCCACCTGACAAAAGGCCTAGACAAGAGGAAGAATATGCCTCCTCTGAACAAGTGTCTATTTCCTCAGGCTCCTCTGAGGACCAAGATTACTCCTTCTCCCCTTATGAAGATTCTGATGCTGAGGATTCTATTCCCTCAGCTTCCCCTCCTGAAGACTACTCCTTTGGGGAAACTTTACACACTGAGGGAACATTTTCACTGGGAAGGTCAGGGCTACTCTGACTCAAAGAATAGGCTCAGGGAGTTTCTTTTACTCCCCCAGCATAGACCACTTGCCATCCCCCCCTAGACATTGTGGATGATGTTTACTTAGAATCCAGTTTGAACCCAGATTCCCTGCCTCCAGCTCTAGCCAAGCCTGACAGATACCATAGAGTGCCTGATTCCTACAAGTTTCTTTATAAATGCCCTATTGCTGATCCAGAGACCATCTCCCAGTGTCCCAGAGGGGCTAAGGCTTCTATGGCAAAAAATCCTGTACCCTCTGAAAGGGACTCCAGAGCACTAGACAGGTGGGGGGAAAAAGGTTTGCACCTCAGCCACTCTAGCTTATGAGGGCACTAAATTGCCAGTTTCACATCCTAAAATATCAGCAATTTCCAATGTCTCAGTTAAAACAAAAAATGAGCACACAACAGTCTGAATTGAAAGAAATGCAGGATCTGTTGCATGTAACTGAACAGGTGGGCAAACATACTTTACAATGTGGGTTTGATTCTTTGGAGGCTTCCTGCAGAGCAGCTGTCACTGGGTCTGTTATACATAGGCATGCTTGGTTAAAGGAACAAACTCTGACTGATCATGTTAAAGCAAAGCTCCTAGATGCTCCCTTACAGCAGGATGTTCTTTTTGGAGTTAAAGCAGAAGTCGTCTTGAAGAAAATGGAGGATAAGGCAAAATCTATACAGACAGTCAAATATTTCCTACAGGTACAGCCCCCTCGCTTCAGCAGAAATTAGCCAACAAAAAAATTGGTCCTTTCCACCTACCGTCAGACCACAGAGGGGTAAATACAGACGTCCAAGAGGTTGAGGACAACCACAAGCCCAGTACATACCTTGACAATGGGGCACTGCAACACAGGAGGAGGGAGAAGACAGGTCCCAAACTACCAGAAGGCAAACTCAATGACTTGCACCTCACCTGGCCAAGCAACACTCTTTTGGCAGCCCCCTTGGGAGGAAAACTCGCACTTTTTTCAGACAACTGGCACATTGTCACAAAGGACAAATGGGTCCTAGACATAATTTCTCGAGGATACAGATTCCATTTTCACACCTTGTCAATGAAAAGAGAAATGCCAAATCTGCCACAAAATCAATGGGCAGATGCACAAAAACAAATTACAGCTCATGGACATGAGCCATTCAACTGGTACCTACTCGAGAGCAAGGCCAAGGATTTTGCTCAAAACTCTTTCTAGTACCCAGAAAGGACAATGCCCGGAGACCAATTCTGGACCTTTCAGTTCTAAACACCTTCTTACAAGTACCCAAATTCAAGATGCTAACACTACAGCAGCTTCTTCCCATACCTGCATGTCCCTATCAGACAAAGTTGCAGAAGATACCTCAGTTTCATTGCAGGTTCAACCCATTACCAATTCTCTGCACTGCCCTTTGGCTTATCTACTGCGCCCAGGGTCTTCACAAAATGCCTGGCACCAGTAATTGCATACTGCAGACAGAGGAATTCAAATATACCCATACCTGGACGACTGCCTTATCCAAGCAGAAAGCAAGGACATCCTCTTGCAACATCTGGCTTTTGTAAAACATCTTTTAAGTTGCCTGGGGTACACAGTAAACTAAAAGAAATTAAAACTAGTACCCTCTCAAAGTGACATTCCTGGATGCTAGCTTGAATACAACGGCCCAGAAGGCTTATCTGACGCCAGACAAACTACAACTGACTCGATATTTCAAAATAATGGCAACAAAGACCCAACTACCTGCAAGAAAAGTTCTGCAGGCCTTGAGCTTCATGGCATCTTGCATACTACTAATACCATTTACAAAGGTGCATATGAGGAAATTACAGTGGTACCTAAAAAGCGTATGGTCTCAACACAGCCACAGCTTGGACACTATCTCTCATTCCCTGCCTACAACAGGAGTTTCTGTGGTGGTCACAGGCATGTCAGCCTTTCATCTTGCCCCCAACCAGGCAAACTATAACAGATGCATCTGATTACGCTTGGGGGGCACACATGGCAGGACAGTGCGTTCAAGGAGTATGGACTGCAGATCAAAGGAATCTGCACATCAATCAAAAAGAGATGCTAGCTGTGCAGAATGCTCTGGCAGCCTTCAAAAATCTGTTACATCCAGGACAAATTACAGTAAGGACGGACAACACCACAGTAATGTGGTACATAAACAAGGGGGTACACACTCCTACCCTCTATGCAGGCAAGCAATGACCTTATGGAACACAGCTCTGGCTCATCAAGTTCAATTCTTGCCAGGAAAACAGAACACATTGGCAGACGTCCTCAGCAGAGACATCATGGATCCCCACGAGTGGAAACTGGATCCACAAGTATTTGCAATGATAACTCAACAATGGGGCCTTCCAGACATAGAGTTTGCCAGTCCTCAAAACTATCAAATAGCAAAATTTTGTACAAGGACACTTCACCATCAAGCATGGAAAGTGGACGCACTCTCATTCAGTTGGAAAAACCTGACAGTATATGCCTTTCCTCCATTGCCTCTCCTCACAAAGGTGCTTCTGAAAGTCAGAAAGGAGAGACCATGACTGATGCTCATAGCCCCAGACTGGCCACGACAGCACTGGTACCCACTATTGAGGAATATGGCCCAGGGTCCACCTTGGATTTTACCACAAATTGCCCATTTGCTCACACAGCAAAACAATCAGATTTTTCACAGCCAGCTCAAAACTTTAAATCTGGCTGCATGGCAGATCACCTAAGCATCCAGCCAGCTCCTCTTTCCCAAGCAGTTATGGATGTTATTCTGGAAGCCAGGAGGCCCAGCACCAGGAAGGCCTATTCGGACAAATGGAAAAGGTTTTGTGCCTGGAACCAAGATAAAGGCCAAAACACACTTCAGCCTCACATGCCTCCGATTCTACAGTATTTAACTGAGATGTTGCACAAAGGACTTTCTTTTTCAGCCATTAAAATCCATGCATCAGCTATTTCAGCCCACTACAACACGGAACCATCCTTATTTTCGCATCCACTTCTAAGGCAGTTCCTCAGAGGGGCAAAAAACATTAGGCCCCCCAGGAGAGCACCTACGCCAACATGGGACCTCAATTTTGTTCTGGAAAAACTTACGCTACCTCCCTTTGAACCAGCTTTCTCTACAGATCTACAGTTCCTATCATGGAAGACTGCCCTGCTGCTAGCAATAACTTCAGCTAGAAGAGTCTCAGAGCTGCAGGCACTAATGGCGATGGAACCTTTCCTCATTTTCCATCAAGACAGTTTCTCTACAAACTAATCCTTCTTTCATGCCTAAGGTGGTTTCCAGTGTGGCTTTATATCAAACTATTCACTTGCCCATCATCTTCCCAAATCCACAGAACAAAGGAGAAAGACTCCTGCATTCCTTAGACATTCACAGGCAACTTCGTTACTACTTGGACAAAACTAAGGCTTTCAGAAAATCTGACCAGCTCTTTGTATCCTATGCTACACCTTCACAAGGGAAGGCTATAGCAAAACAAACCATTTACAAATGGATAGGATATTGCATTCGTTTTTGCTATACCCATCATGGAAAACCAGTTCCTGCTACCATTAGGCCCCATTCTACCAGGGCAACGGCTACATCTACAGCCTTCCTCAGGGAGGTTCCAACCAAGGAGATTTTGGAAGCTGCAACTTGGAGTTCAGTACATACCTTTACTAAACACCATCACTTACCACTTTACTCTAAGACTAGGGCTGGCATCGCCACTGCAGTTCTGCAGGGCCTTCTAGCCTCCTCTAACCCTCTAACTCCTCCACCCATCCTTAGCTTTGGGATTCTACCCAAGTGTGATGACTGCAGCAGGGTAACACGAACATAGTACAGTTTTGTACCTACCATAAATGTAGATGTTAGAGTGTACACCCTGCTGCAGTCTAGGTTACCCTCCCTCCATCCCCTCTGATCTTACTAGCTAAATCTCTACAATACCTTCCTGATGTATTTGCTTATAGCTAGAGGGATTTTGTGTTTGTGGAAAAATGACCTAATTTGGTACTAATTACTAACCACCTTTTTGGGGACACCTGACATCTGGGGCAAGAAAAACTGAAGAAAATGGCGTCGGATGCGTTATATATACTCCTGGCGCACTGCCGTCAGGGAAGAAGCGACAGCAACAGACACCGGACCAAGACTTTGGAATTCCGGCTGACTGCGGGACCGCCTGACGACAGGATAACCCAAGTGTGATGACTGCAGCAGGGTGTACACTCTAACATCTACATTTATGGTAGGTACAAAACTGTACTTTTGCGCCCCCCCCCCGAACTATCAATTGGAAAAATTCTGCAAGGACTCCCCACAAACTTGGAAAGTGGGTGCCCTGTCCTTCACCTGGAAAAAAACTATCAGTTTATGCCTTTCCCTCTCTGCCGGTCCTCTCAGAGGTACTACTACAGATCAAACAGGACAAACTAAGGACGATACTGATTGCAGCAGACTGGCCACGCCAACACTGGTATTCCCTTTTGCACAGTGTCTCACTGCTGGCACCATGGCCCCTGCTGTCCCAGCAGGAGGGCCAGATTCTGCACCCACTGCTTCAAACACTGAACCTGGCAGCCTAGCTAATTACCTAATCTCTCTGTTACCATCCCTCGGTAAGCAAGTGTTGGATGTCATTCTGGAGGCAAGGAGGACTAGTACTAGAAAATCCTATGCTGAAAAATGGAAAAGATTCTGTTCCTGGAACCAAGCTCTGGTGATAGGCACAGCAACACCCAATTTACTTCAGATTCTTCAATACCTAACTGAGATGCACAAGGGCCTTTCCTTTTCCTCCATCAAAATTTATGCCTCTGCCATTTCAGTTCCCTCCTTCCCATTTGTAACCGGGTTAGTCCAACTGGGATTTTGTCCCATTTTCAGTGGAGACCCGAGGAGAAAAACTCCAGATAGTACAATGAATCATTACAGTAGTAAGCACAGCAAACAATAGAAATAAACACTAGCATTACAGTAGTAAACAATAGAAAACAGACACTAACAGTTAAACGACAGCATTTTTTTTTTTTTTTGTAGGAAAATACTCAACTGTACTAGTGAGGCAGAGTGTGAGTAGGATCAACAGAGTGATTCCAATGTGGGGGAAGGAGAGAACTATGTAGGATCATAGCAGGGTCAGATTCTGGAATTGAGTAAATGTCAAGTTTCATTTTAAATGGTGGGGTGTGAGAGTGAGCGTATGTCAAGGGGAAGTTTGTTCCAGGCTTGGGCCACAGTGTTTATAGAGTAGCTTACTTACTGACTTATTTGGGTGGTAAATATCAAGCAGTTGTTGATTAGAGGTGCAGAGGGGGTCGAGATGGGGTGTAGACAGAGACAAGGAGGGATCTAGATGGACAGTAGGAGGGTTTAAAGAGGATAGAGGGCAGCATGTGAAATTGGTAAAGATGTAGTAGTTGTGGGAGTTCTAGCCATTGTAGAGACTTTAAAGCAATACAGTGGTGTGTGTTGTTTGGGGTGTTAGTGATGATTCTGGCTATTTTGTGGTAGGATTGTTGGAGCTTGTTCAGGGTAGTTTTTTGGATATTTGTGAGAACTGGAGCAGCATAGAGGAGAGTGGGGAGAAGTGCTTGTCCTCGGACGAGTTTGGCCTTGGAACTGAGATTTTTTTGTTCATTTTTTGTTGTATAAGAGGCCTAATTTTTGATGTGTTTTTATGCATTGCTGTATGTGTTGATTGAATTTTAGTTCATTGTCGATTACCCCTAGGAGTTTGGTGTAGGTGTTAGGTTGGGTAGCTGTGTTATTAAAAGACTTAATGACAAAGGAGGATTTATAATGAGTAAGAGAATGGGGCAGAAAGAGTAAGAGTTTGTTTTTTGTGGGATTGAGGATCAGTAAGTTTTTTTGAAAGCCATTGTTCAGTGGAAAGTAGAGCTTTTTGGGTTAGGGAGTGTAGGTCAGAGATGTTGGCTGTAGAAATAATTGTAGAGTTGTCTGCATATTGTATGAGAGAAGACTTGATAGCATGAGGTGAAAAGATCATTGGTGAAGATGTTGAATAAGAGGGGACCCAAGATGGAACCTTGTGGAATACCAGTAGAGATAGGAAAGAAAGGAGAAGAGGTAGAGAGCCATTTGACTGATGAACCAGCTGAGGGTGGAGGTGGATAAGTGAAAGTTAGCAAGTTTAGATAGAAGTAATGGATGAGACACTGTATCAAAAGCTTTGGAGAGGTCAAGAAAGAGACTGGAAGTAAGTTTATTGTCCAAAGATTCTGCAGTGGTGTGAGTGAAGAAGAGTAGAGCAGTAGTGCTGTGACGGGCGAAAGCCATGTTGGGTAGGGGTGAGTAAGTTGTGATTGAGAAGGTGATGGAGAAGAGTGTGGATACATTTTTCTAGTCCCTTCGCTAGAAGGGACAGAATGGCAATAGGTCGATAGTTGGAAGGGTCAGTGGGAGTTACCTCCTTTATGGAGAGGGGTAGTGTAGAAAGATTTCCAAGGGGTAGGAACAGCAGATTTTTGCATAGATCCATTAATATTGTCACTGGGTAGGCAATAGTCAGCTGCGAGTTTGAGGAAGGTAGGAGGTAGTTTGCCAGTAGAGGGAGAGTAGGGTTTTGAGTTTGAGCAGTAGAGATTTGATGTAGGAAATGGGAACAGGCTTAATGGAAAAAGTAGTGTTTGGGTCGGGTGTGGGATCAGGTGTAAAGAGGAAGAGGTAGGTTGAGAGGGTAGGAAATTTTGGATGGAGGAGATAAAATGTGAATTAAGTAGGGTAGCTGTTTCCTCAGTTGTTGTTTGGGGAGGAGGGACTATCTGGGTAAAGGATGCTGTTAAGTGTTGTCCAAAATTTCTGAGGATTTGAATTATATTCGATGTTCATCGTGCATACAGCTGCAGTCATAACAGATGGGTTCTCCTGCCGTCAGGCGTGTCCTCGGTCGGCTGAATTCCAAAGTCTATGTCCGGCGTCTGTTGTCATCGCTTCTTCCCTGACGTCAGTGCGACAGGGGTATAAAGGAACCAGCCGACACCATTTTCTTCAGTCTTTCTTGCCACGTGTCCAGACAGTCTGTTTCATGATGGACTTGGTTTCCTTTGAAAGCCAGGGAGCATGATTGGATTTCACTCTGATCTTCCTGGAGGGAGCTAGGGAGTCCAGAGTACTCAGGAAAATGCTGTTAAAAGTTTTAACAGAATCATTTAGAGGGAGTTGTCTAAGGATGGACCAGTCCATGTTTTGTAGAACAGTTGAACTGTGAAGAATTAAATGTAGATAGTTTTCTGCAGTTTTTGAAAAGGTGGAGTTTTAGAGAATGGGAGTTGTATCTTAGGATGGAGGTAGGGAGATGGTCACTAAGGGAGTCTGGTAAGGTTGTGGGCTGGTGGTAGTGATGGGGGGTGTTTGTAAGAATCCAGTCTATTATGGAGCTGGAGGTTGAGGTTTTGTGGAAGCGAGTGCAGGTAGAAACGAGTTGGTAGAAACCATGAAGGTGAATGCTATGTAAGGGAGAGTTAGTAGAGTTTTGACTAGTCTATATTGACATCGCCAAGGATGAGTGTTTCATAAGGTATGTTGAGAGTGAACCAGGATAAGATGTTTTCCAGAATGGGTATATTGTTGCCAGGAGGAAGATAGATGAAAGCTATAGCCATTTTTTGTGGGGATTCAGATGAATGTTTAGAATGAGAAGTTCAGCAGGGTTGAAGCTGGGAATAGGTGTGGGGTAAGGTGAAAGGTTAAGGCTGTTAGAGTAGAGGATGGCTACGCCGCCACCTTTCTTTGAAGGTCTGTCAGAGCGGTAGATGTAGCCAGGAGAGAGTATTTCATTATTAGAGATATGTGGCTTGAGCCATGTTTCAGATAGGGATAGGATGTGAGGGGTTTTGTAAGTAATCAGAGTGCAGCTCAGTAGTTTTACTAGCTAGGATTTGAATATTCAGTGAATAAAAGGTTAGGTGTTTACATGGAGGTGGGTTATGGGACAGAGGTATGTTTGGTAAGTTATTGGAAGAGAATTGTGAGGAGGAGGTAGATAAGGTAGATGGGGGGGGATGGGGAGAGGGGAGGTGTAGAGGGGCCTGGATTGGGGTGGATGTCCCCGGAGGAGAGTAGGTCTTTAGTGAGAAGAGCAATTGATGTTGAAAGGTTGATAGTATTTGAGTGGTTTATATTGTCTTATTAGATGGTTTGAGAACTTGTAATATGTGTCTTTTATATAGAGTTGAGGTAGAAGTGTTAAATAGGTTTGGAGAGATGGTAAAGGAAGAAGTAGGAAAGCTGTAGTACGAGTGAGAAGTTGGAGAACAGAAGAATGGATATGTGAGGTGGTAGTGATAGGTAGAGATAGAGAGCAGAGTGAGTAGTGTTGCAGATAAAAGTAGATGCAGCATGAGGAGTAGTTTTGATTGGGTCTGGAGAGAGGAAGTTAGGAAATGATGTATAGTAGGGGAATATGCTATGCTTCATTGGAAGTTAGTGTGGGAGTGGTAATAAGCAGGAAGTGGATTTGTATTGGATGGCTTGGCAGGAAGGGGGGGGTTAACTATAAAGGAAACTGTACGGTGGGTGGGAATGGGGGTAGGGTAGGGGAGCGAAGTAAGGGCGAATGGAGCGAGGCTGCACTGACAAGGAAGGACCCAGTAAAAAAAAAAAAAAAGTGAGAGGAGAAAGGGAGGGAAAGAAAATGGAGTGTAGGGTTCTAGCTATAAGCAGAGGTAGTGGGCCTGAGATTAGTGTAGCAGGGGGTTAGAAGCAAAGCATAAGTATAGAAGCTTGAGGAAGAGCAACAAATAAGGAATGGGTATGTAGGAAAGAGTAGTTTGGATTGTGGGGGTATGCTTAACAGTGGAAAGGAGTAGGGCTGAGTGGGGGTAGGAAGACTAAAGGGATAAGCAGGTTAGAGTAGGAGAATGGGGTAGTGGAGAGGGAGCGATCAGCAGGTGAGCTACAGCCAACACAGGGGTAGCCCTGAGATTACAGGCAGCATATGTATGTTCCAGGTGAGCAGTACATTAAGTCCACTAAGAGAGGACACAGTCTACAGATGTTCCACTAAGAGAGAACACAGTCTACAGATGTTCCACTAAGAGAGGACACAGTCCACAGATGTTTGGCAGGAGGTGGTATTCCAGAAGATTTGGGCCCAGGAGTAGATTCAGGGAAGCACAGGTAGCGTTAAATAACACAGAACCACCCATCTTCTCTCATCCACTACTGAAGCAGTTCCTCAGAGGGGCCAAGAACTTATGACCACCTAGGAGAGCCCCAACTCCAGCCCAGGACCTTAACTTTGTATTGGAAAAACTCACTCTGCCTCTGAGCCAGCTGCAAATGCTGAGCTGAAATTCCTTTCTTGGAAAACAGCCTTCCTTTTAGCTATCACTTCAGCAAGAAGGGTATTTGAATTACAGGCCCTCATGGCAGTGGAGCCTTTCATCATTTTTCATGCGAATAGTTTGTCCCTCAGGACCAGTCCCTCCTTATGCCCGAGGTGGTATCCAGTGTGGCCCTTAATCGATCCATTCGTTTGCCAACCTTCTTTTCTAATCCACAAAACAAAGCTTGAACGAATACTGCATTCCTTAGATGTGCACAGACAACTTAGATTTTATTTGGACAGGACTAAACCTCTCAGGAAATCTGAACTGCTGGCTGCTTTTGCTGCAGGGGCAGAGGGGAAGGCCATTTCAAAGCAAACCATTTCTAAGTGGGATAGGGCATTGCATTAATTTCTGCTATAAACACCATGGAAAAACCTACCCCACGGGGATTAGACCACATTCAACCAGAGCTGCATCTACCTCTACAGCCTTTCTCAGAGGTGTCCCTACCAAGGGAAATCCTAGAAGCTGCTACCTGGAGTTCTTTACATACCTTCACCAAGCATTGCCATTTGCCAATTTTCTCTAAATCCAGAGCTGGCTTTGCCACTGCAGTCTTGCAGGGCCTTGTAGCTGGTCCTAATGCTATCCAATTTCCTCCTCCCATCTTTAGCTTTGGGAATCTACCCAAATGTGATGACTGCAACAGTGAAACAGCAAGAACCTAGTACAGTTGTGTACACTTACCATAAATGTAGATGTCAGTGTATTCAGTGTTGCAGTCCTAGTTACCCCTCCCTCCAACCGCCTGACTTCTATTGGTTATACCTCTATTCTTGCTTAGTACGTCTAAAGGTTTTTGGTGTATTTGCTTTTTTGTTGGAGGTGTAATCTTTATATATTGTGTGTGTGTGTGTGTGTGTGTGTGTGTGTGTGTGTGTGTGTGTGTGTGTGTGTGTCTGTGTATATATGTGTATATATATGTATGTATATATATATATATATATATATATATATATCTATATATATATATATATATATAAAAAATGTATATTTATATAATAAATATTTATATTATAGTATATATTTATATATATTATATTGTATATATAATATATATATATTTTATATTATGTGTGTGTATATATATATATATATATATATTATATATATATATATATATATATATATATATATATATATATATATATATATATATGCTTCCCATTATGGGGGCATCTGACATCTGGGGCAAGAAAAACTGATGTAATGGCGTCAGCTGCATGCTTTATACCCCTGACTACCTGACGTCATGGGAGATGAGACAGCAACCGACGCAAGACCCAAGACTTTGTTAATCAGGCTGACTGAGGGCTACTGCAAGCAGATAACCCAAATGTGATGACTGCAACATTGAATACACTAACATCTACATTTATGGTAAGTGTACACAACTGTACTTTTGCATTCTTCACTTTTTAGGTAAGTGCCCCTGTTGGGGAATTTGACTGTTTGCTACTGTTTGGTTAGGGTTCATGTCATCCAAGAGGGGAAAGTCAGTGTAGACAAATCCCACACAAGGATAGCCACCTCCATTATTTCTTCTGCCTAGGCCCAAGCTACGACTATCGAAACTGCTCTATTTTTCAGGCATTTGTCCCAAAGACCTTAAGGAGTCGATTATCCTCTCTAGCCGTCTACCTAGAGAACCAGCACTTTAAGTTGCAAGCAGAAATTGCTGTGGAGGAATCCTGTGGTCCTGAGGGTGAGCAGAATTTGAAGAGGGCAGGCCAAAAAGCAAAGGCCTGAACCTTCTGCTACACCTCTGTATATCGGCATTTCTCTTGAGGCAGAGGAGAGCCTGAAGACATGACTGGTGCAGATCCGCAGGCTGAGCCTGACGTCCAAGCCACCTTGGATTTGAGCCCAAGTTCATCTGCATAGACTGAGCGGCATCCATTTTGGATGTCTGAGGGGAACCATGGCTCGTGATAATGGAAGTGGCCTAAGGTGATTCCTCAGATCCTTGTAAGGGAAGTGGTGGAGTCTTGTCTGATAGAATGTAGGCCTTCATCTGGGCCTCCTACCCTGCATAGGGCAGACTTGCATGGAAAAAAATTAATGGAAAACCAAACATTTATCTCAGCAAAAAGAACCTGCTAGCGACTGGCAACAGTTCACTCAGGACCTTTTCAATTCCCTTATGTCTCTTAGGCCTCCCCCAGGCTTTTCAGCTTCCTCTCCCAGTATGGCCTCTTTACTTAAAAGGAATAGGACAGGATTCATCAGAGGAAGAGGAATCCTTAGGGCAAGAATTATCTCTGGACTAGACCCCCCCCCCCCCCCCGGATTATGCCTCCCCAGAAGAGGAATCCAATGGAACTGATTCACTTATGGAAGACCTTTCGTTTGGAGAGACTAGCTAAAATATCGCATTTTAAATGGGGCTGCACCCAAGTATCTGAAGTGCAAAAAAGATACTATGAGCTATTGTGAAATCACCTAGCCCATTTGTTCGTCCCATCTTGCATGCCTTTCTCAATGCTTTTGCATCTGTTTCACAGACACCCGATTCCCAGCCACCTGCCCCAAGAAGACCGACTACTTCTACAAGGTCCCAGAGAACTGAAAGTTCCTCTTCAAATCCCCTTCAGCAGACCGTTCTGTTATTTGTGCCGTCTTGACAAGCCATCAAGATTACTGCCTTCCAGTATCCTCCTACCATCAGATAAGGGTAGCAGGACCCTGGATAGACTAGACAAAAAGGTGTACACTTCCACCATCCTAGCATTTAAGGCCATAAATTACCAAACACATATGACCAAATTTGCCTTAAAGCTCATGTCCCAGCTTTCACAGGTAATTGCAGGCTTACCTGATTCAGAAAATAAAACCTTGGCTATTTCCTTGCTTGGTGCATCTTCCCAAGTAGCACGGCACTCTACAAAATGCAGCTGTGATGCTGCAGTATAGTGCAGCTCCATCTAGGTGTGTATTGAGATTCTCTTTTAACTGAGTCACTAGCCCTTACCTGAGGACATAAGCCACATTTATAGATGGTCCTTTGGCACCTCTGCTTTGTTTGGCCCTGCAGCTCCTAACTTGTTCTAATCATTCCAGGAAAAGGTAAGGAACTGCAAGAATTGAAACAAATTTTTGTTTCTCCAGTATCCAAGTTCCAGGGAAACCTGCCTGTAAAACCTGTTTGTACGTAGGCACTCGCGTCACCCACAACCCAGAATCAAAAATGGTTACAGGAAACCACAATGGCCTAGGTTCCCTCTGGCAGCTCACCCCCTAGAATTCTCCATCGATTTCATTCATTGTCTGAAGAGAGAACTTCAGTGATGGATACATTGTGTCGCTCAACCCAGGGCTCCCCTTGCATCCTCCTGCTCCTTGACGAGAGATGTTCACAGACACCTCTGATGTAGGCTGGAGAGCAACCTTTGGGCACCTGAAAGCACAATGGGTCTGGTCTCCCTCTCAACAGAGGAAATACATCAGTGTAAGGGAAATGAGTGTTGCTATTGGCCATGCAGATTTTCCATCCCCTCTTCTAACTAGGACTTCTAAAGCTGTTCAGGTAATGACAGCCCTCTAGTATGTGAACAAATGGGGGGGGGGGGTGCACAAATCCTACCTATTATGCAGGGTAGCTGTTCAGGCTTGAGAGCTGGCAATAAAATTCCAGGTGACCCTTCAGGCAATGTACATCAATTCACAGAATTTTGTGGCAATTACCTGAGCAGGTCTCACATGATCCCACAAATGGATGCTTCAAAGAGATGTGTTTCTGGACCTTGAGGAGTACCCCACTGGTGGACAAATGGACTTTTTTGCCTTCCCCATGAACAGTTTCCATAGTTTTGTGCCAGAGCCTCATCCTCTGGTCTGGAAAGTGGACACACCTCCTTTCTCTTGGAAGGGGATGTTTCTTTATGCATTCTCCCCTTCCCCTCATTCCAAATGTCCTGTTCAAAATTCAACTGGGCAAACCAAAAATCTTGCTGATGACTGTCTTCTGGCCACGACAGCACTGTCAGCACTGTTTCCCTCTCCTGCGTTTAGCCAAGGAAAATCACCACAAATTAACCCTGAGTGGATCTTCTCACACAGGGCAAAGGGACCCTCATCCATCCCCACCCTATCGACTGTCCATTTGACCCTGCGGGGGGGTGATAGTGTACCAATTCCTTTTAGACACCTCTTCTGTGAAGACATGCTTACAGTTCTGCAGGAGGCCAGGAAACCAAATGCCAGAAAATATTTAGTCTAATGGAAGAGATTTTCAGTCTGAAACAAAACCGGCTCCACTGACATTGGAAATCCCCCTGATCTTATCTTTGTGTGAATTGCTCAATGCTGGCTTACCTTGCTGTTCAGTGAAAGCCCGTGTATCAGCCATATCTGCCTGTCTGCTTCCATCTGCCCCCTTAGCTAGCAGATTAGAAGCTAAACATTTTCTCAAAGGCATCCTACACATTTGACCTCCCAGGAAAACCTATTCCACCTCATTGGGACCTTAACTTTGTTTTGGAAAAGCTGATTCACCCTTCAAGCCAGCCTCCCTGCAGTACTGCTCCTAGAAAACTTGCTGTAAGCCTTTCTTTCAGCTGGTTGAGTTTCTGAGCTACAGGCTGTTATATCCTGTCCCTTTCTGGTCTTCTGCAAGGCCTGGGTTTCCCTGCACACAAGCACCTCATTTATGCCTAAGGTAGTCAGTGACCGGTCTTTAAATTAGTCCATCCACTTGCCTTTTTCCCTTCCCACCAAGAGCTATTAGTGAGAAGGTGCTCCATATTTTAGATGTCCACAGACAGCTTTGTCT
Organism: Protopterus annectens; assembly: GCF_019279795.1. Lineage (NCBI taxonomy): Eukaryota > Metazoa > Chordata > Ceratodontiformes > Protopteridae > Protopterus > Protopterus annectens. Next base: position 197,777,261 of record NC_056733.1, read on the forward strand.
AGACGAAACCAAAGCAGTTAGAAAGTCAGATCAACCTTTTTCTTACCACCCCAGGGCTGTGGGGTTTGCTGTGTCCAAGCAGACTATTTCCTCCTGGATTTCCAAGACTTACCTTTTGCTATACTCACCATGGCAACTCTCTCCATTCTTCTGTCGGGGCCCATTCCACCAGGGCTGTTGCCTCATCTGGGGCCTTTTTCAAGGGATTGGATATTTAGATCTTGAAGCAGCTACATGGACCCAAGTCCATGCCTTCACCAAACAGATTAAGTCTAAAGCAGGGGTTGCAAGGGCTGTACTGCATGGCTTCCTGAAAAGCTCCTCTGCTACACCTTCCTCCATTACTTCATTAGCTTTGGTATTCTCCCTCGTGTAATGAATACTGCAACAGATGAATAGAAGCAAGTAGAGTAGTTGTGTAAAATCTTACCATAACAGTGGATATCCTCCTCTTACTGTTGCAGTATTCCTATCCCTCCCTCCTTCCTCAGCCTGCTTCTTGGATGATTCTTGCCCTACATCCTTAGGCTGATATTTCTCCTGGGGCAGCCAGTTCTGAGAATGATGCGTGCATCATTTTTTATGGCTGGTGTGTGATCATAGCCTACGTGCGATGTACCAAGAACCCTCCAGTAGCCAGACTTTTGTATACTGGCTGGCTGGTCCGCCTATGGTGGGAAACTCCTTCATGTAATGAATACTGCAACAGTGAAGAGAACATCTGTTATGGTAAGATTTTACACAACTATTCTTTATGGCAAGTTCTTGCACATCTGTACTTTTTGAAGGCCACATGTTTTCATTTGTGTTTAGTGTGTGCAGAACTTTATGGAAACTGTTCAGGATACACAGTAGTGAAGAAGTGATAGACTCAGTGCCACAATGAAAGTAATCATCAATCATATTTGTGCCGTCTGCTTTTAAAAAATATATAGTCTGAGCAGTACCACACTTTTTTTTAAAAAAATGCATTGTGTTGGGCGGTGAAGAGTTGCAGTGCTGGAACATTTTCTGTATGTCTTGTAGATGCCCCTTGGTGTGGTCACTGCAAGCAGCTTGCACCCATCTGGGAGGAGCTTGGGGAGAAATTTAAGGACCGTGAAGACATAGTCATTGCCAAGATGGATTCCACTGCCAATGAAATTGACGCAGTTAAAATTCACAGTTTTCCCACACTGAAGTTCTTCCCAGCAGGGACAGAGAGAAAGGTGAGTAGAGCATTAGAAACTGAAGCACCTATATTGCTCACTGTGTGCAAAAAAATATACAAATGTACATGTATAAAACTGGAAAAAAATTGGGTAGGAGTTGTGTATCATCTATTTATATATATTTTTTTCTGATAATGGAATTGGAAATGTCCCTCTTGCTGTTCCTCAGTTTTTGTTTTTCCATGTTTGTCTAGGAAATGTAATGTTTAACTTCAGGACTGTTTTCTCAGTTTTGAGTACCTAGTAGTTCTACTGCTCTCTCCTTCAAGCTTAAGGGTGTCACCTTACATTGTGAAGTATGTGGATCTAAAATGAGTAGGGGAGTTTCATTCCTCGTGCTTGTGGCTATTTTGAGAAATGTCACTTGATAGTCTAGCTGTTTACCTGTTCTTACAAATGTATTGACTGCCCTGCCTCCCACTCTCCACCCACCACTCTGCCTGTCAGCTTTCAGATTTTTGCTTTATGTATAGGTTGTACTTGTAAAATCTTAATTTAGTAGTGTTGAAAGGGGGGGGGGGTTTACAGGTCATTTGAATTCCACTAGTTTGTATACACAGCAGAGTACAGATTGGGATTGTGGGGTTGTGTAGGTTGGCAAGAGGAGCTGTTGGTTTTCAGGGATAGCAACTGGAAGATTGTTACAAAGCTTAAGGAGAAAGTTGGTGCATGACAAGGGTTCTTTTAGTCCTATACCAGAGTAGTTGCCTTTGCTAGCAGCCTCTCTAATCCATATTTGAACAAAATTGCACCTTGTTTACTTTGATAACAAGCTGAGCTTCTGCTCAGTGATGTTCTTTGTTTCACTGTTGCAGTCATTACATTTGGGTTATCCTGCTGGCAGGTTGCCCTCAGTTGGCCTGAATTCCAAAGTCTTGGGTCCTGCGTCGGTTGCTGTTGCCTCTTCCCTGACGTCAGGTCGTCGGGGGTATAAAAGTTGCAGCCGACGCCATTTTATTCAGTCTTTCTTGCCGTGTTGTGCCCGAAGCAGAAGCAGTTCGCAAGTGTCAGTCGGCCGACTCCTGAGATTTTCGTGTTGGAGTTTCAGATCCGAAGTCTTCATTAAAAGCTAAGTTCCCCATTGGGGAAACTTTTCTTGCTCCAGACCGATGTCAGAAAAAGTTAATAATTGTATTTCTTGTGGGAAGCAAATACCTCATAAGGACTTTCATTCTTATTGTATTCCTTGCCTAGGCCCTGACCACGATGTTGCTGGTCGTCGGTTTTGTGCTAGATTTAACCAACGCACTAAGCGTCGGTACGATTTTGCATTAAGCTATTTTGGGTGAAGATTTAATTATACAATGTTGTCTGATAGCCATCCGACTACCAGAGTTTACAAAAAAGGAACAGACAGGCAACCGAGGCCCAAAACCGACGACTAAGCTTCTCCTAAGCAAGTCGCCGGTCCTCAGTGAGGTACTTTCGCAGCCCCTGGCGCCCGCTACTTTAGAGTCGCAGGCCGTTACAGACTCCCACGTGGAGTCGGCCAGGCCGCTGGAAACTCAAAGTATTGGAGCCTCTGAGAAAACTCCCTCAGATGTGTCCAGAGCTGCTGATCAGGCATCTGCTTCTGAGGGTGTATTCAGACTCAATTGTATATTTAAACTGACTTCGAAGACAAAGGCTAAAACACTTTTAAAGACAAAGAAACAAGTTCACCAGCCACAAGGACAGGCCTCCATGCCCAAAAAACAGATGCTCAAAATGGCCGAAGACTTAATTACCTTGATCAGGGGTTCCCATCCCCCTCCTGATAAGAGGCATAGGCAAGAGATGGGCTATGAATCTTCAGATCAGGTTTCCATTTCTTCTGATTACTCTTCTGATCAGGAATACCCCCCCCCCCCCCACCCAATAAGGATTCTGATGCTGAAGAAGTCAATTCCTTCAGCTTCTCCTGACGACTACCCTTTTGGGGAAACCTTGCATACCATGAGGGAACATTTCCACTGGGAGAGCCAAGATTTTTCAGAATCTAGGAAAAGGCTCAGACTTCCTATTACTACCTCAACACAGGCATCTAGCTATTCCACCTGTGTTAGACATTGTAGATTGTGTTCTGAGTCTAGTCTGACCCCTGGCTCTCTCTACCTCCAGCTCCTAAGCCGGACAGATACTATAGGGTCCCTGACTCTCATAAATTCCTTTTCAAAAACCCTTCTGCAGACTCAAAGTATTTCACAGGGTCCGAAAGGGGTCAAGGCTTCTACTGCAAAAAAACCCTACCCCCTCTTATAGGGATTCTAGGACACTGGATAGATGGGGAAAAACCCTACCCCTTCTTACAGGGATTCTAGGACACTGGATAGATGGGGAAAAAAGATTTACACATCTGCTACTTTGGCTATAAGGGCTTTAAATTGTCAGTTCCATATGCTCAAATATCAGCAATATATCATGACACTGCTTAAACAGAAAATGATGGCAAATTATGAATGTGCAGAAAACAAAGAAATGCAGGACTTACTGCATGCAGCTTAACAAGTTGGAAAGCATACTTTGCAATGTAGGTTCGATTCTCTGGAGGCCTCCTGCAGGGCCGCTGTTACGGGTTCTGTCATTAGGAAGTATGCTTGGTTAAAGGAACAAATTCTGCCTGACCATGTTAAATCAAAATTATTAGATGCTCCTTTTACAACACGATACCTTATTTGGTGTTAAGGTAGAAGAGGTGTTGAAGAAAATGGAGGACAAAGCTAAATCTATGCAAACGGTCCAGTATTTCTTACAGGTACAGCCACCTAGATTTAGCAGACTCTGGCCTACAAAGAATTGGTCCTTTCCAGTCTCAGACCTCAAAGGGGCAGATCCAGGCGCCCTAGAGGCAGATCACAACCGCAAGGTTCCTACAGGTCTAAGCCTTGGAGTACCTCAACCTCCAAAGGTGGAGAAGACATTCACAACCATACAGGAAACAGTCCCAATGACTTCCCCCTGCCAGCACCAAGCATTTATCTTCTGGTAGCACCCTTAGGGGGGGGGACGACTAGCACTTTTTCTCAAAATTGGTACATTATAACCCAGGACAAATGGGTTCTAGACAGTGTCACAAGGCTACAAGTTTCATTTCCATACCCTGCCAAGAGCGAACGGTTGGCCAGACCTGCCAAAAAATCAGTGGGCAGAGGCTCAAAAACACTCTCATGGACATGATGGCAATTCAGCAAGTGCCACAGCAAGAGCAGGGACAAGGATTTTACTGGACTGTTCTTGGTACCCAGAAAGGAAAAAGCATGGAGACCAATACTGGACCTATCTATTCTTAACACTTTCCTGGATATACCAGAATTTAAGATGTTGACCTTACAGCAGCAGCTTCTGCCCATGCTGGGCAGCAAGGCTTGGCTCATGACTTTAGACCCAAGAGGCATACCTGCATGTCCCAGTCAGAGAATCATGCAGAATATACCTCAGATTCAAGGCAGGCTCAAAGCATTACCTATTCTCTGCACTGCCCTTTGGCTTATCTACTGCGCTCAGGGTCTTCACAAAGTGCCTGGCACCAGTAATTGCTTACTGCAGCAGAGGAATACAAATATATCCTTACTTGGACGACTGCTTCATACAAGCAGAGAACAAGGATATTCTACTACAGCATCTGACTTTTGTGATGAGACTTTTAACATGCCTAGGGTACACAGTCAACAAAAAGAAATCCAAAACTAGTACCCTCTCAAGAGATGATATTCCTGGGTGCAAGCTTAAATACAACTGCCCAGAAGGCTTATCTCACTCCAGACAAACAAAGGCAACTGACTACCTATTTCCATGAAATGGCAACAAAGGCCCAGTTATCTGCAAGAAAAATTCTGCAGGCTTTCGGCTTCATGGCATCTTGCATCTTACTAATTCCATATGCAAGGCTGCATATGAGGAAAATTCAGTGGTACCTAAAAAGTCTCTCGACACAGCATTGTCACAGTCTGGAAACCATGATTATTCTAATACCCTGCCTGCAACAGGAATTTCGATGGTCGGCAAAGCCTTGTCACCAAAACAAGGGACAGCCATTTTCACTACCCCCAGCCAGGCAGAGCCCAACGACTGATGCATCTGATTATGCCTGGGGGGCACACATGGCAGAAAGAGCTGTTCAGGGCACCTGGTCCACAAACCAAAAGCATCTACATATCCAATCAAAAAGAGATGGTAGCTGTTCAAAATGCCCTGACAGCCTTCAAGGACCTACTTCATTCGGGACAACTACTGATAGACAACACCACCGTCAAGTGGTACATAAACCAGCAGGGGGGAACTCATTCTTACCCCCTATACAGACTGGCCATGGCTTTATGGGGACATAGCTTTGACATACCAAGTTCATCTGTGGGTACAATTCCTGCCCGGAAAGGAAAATACTCTGGCAGACGAATTAAGCAGAAACCTCATGGATCCCTACGAGTGGCATCTGGATCCACAAGTCTTCAGCATAACAATGGAATGGGGGCACCCAGACATAGATCTGTTTGCCTCCCCTCAAAACAATCAACTAAGAAAATTCTGCACAAGGACTTATCACAGACAAGCTTGGAAAGTGGACGCCTTATCTTTCAACTGGACAAACCTATTAGTATATGCCTTTCTTCCACTACCTCTCCTCCTCAAAGTACTCCTAAAGGTCAGGCAGGAGAAACCAAAAATGATTCTGATTGCCCCAGACTGGCCATGCCAGTACTGGTATCCAATCTTAAGGAACTTGTCCCAATGCCCAGCCTGGACCTTACCTCAAATCTCATCTAATGTCCCAATCAGATTCTGCACAGCCAACTCAGGACACAAAACCTGGCAGCATGGTGGATAATGTAGCCAAGCAAACCACACCACTCGGTAAAGCTGTGATGGATGTCATTTTAGAAGCCAGAAGGCTAGTACTAGAAAATCCTATGCTGGGGAATGGAAGAGATTTTGTGCTTGGAACCAAGCTCAAGGAACTGATACAGCTGTCCCAAATATTCCTCAGATTTTGCAATATTTAACGGAGATGTTGGACAAAGGCCCATCTTTTTCATCAGTTAAAATTCATGCCTCTCATTTCGGCTCATTACAATACAGAACCACCACTTTCCTCATCCTTTATTAAGGCAGTACCTCAGAGGAGCCAAAAAAAGGCCTTCAAGGAGAACGCCAACACCTGCATGGGACCTCGATTATGTCTTGGAAAAACTCCCCTTACCTCCTTTTGAGCCAGCTGCTACTGTGGACATCTCTTATCTTGGAAAACAGCTCTGCTCCTAACAACTTCTGAAAGACGAGTTTCAGAGCTACAGGCTGTAATGGCTGTGGAACCCTTTATCATTTTCGATCCAGACAGGGGGTTTCTGAGAACAAACCCTACATTTATGCCTAAGGTAGTATCCAGTGTAGCCCTTAACCAAACCGTTCATTTGCCAACTTTTTATCCAAATTTGCAGAACAAGGGGGATAAAATTCTGCATTCTTTGGACGTACACAGACAACTTAGATTCTACTTGGACAAAACTAAAGTTTTCAGAAAGACTGAGCAATTACTAGTGGCATATGCCACTGCATCATAAGGAAAGGCCATCTCCAAGCAAACTATTCCAAAGTGGATAGGTCATTGCATTCGTTTCTGCTACTCGCAACATAGCAAACCAGTGCCTAAGGGCATTAGGCCACATTCAACCAGAGCTGCAGCCACTTCTGCAGCCTTTCTCAAGGGAGTACCAACCAAAGACATTTTGGAGGCCGCTACTTGGAGTTCAGGGCATACCTTTACAAAACATTACAATCTGCCTCTACTCTAAATCCAGGGTAGGCTTTGCCACTGCAGTTCTGCAGGGCTTCATATCCGTTCCTAATGCTGTTTAGTTCCAGCCCCCCAACCATAGCTTTGGGACTCAACCCAATTGTAATGACTGCAACAGTGAAACACTAAGAACATAGTACAGTTGTGTACACTTACCATAAATGTAGATGTTAGTGTATTCACTGTTGCAGTCCAGGTTACCCACTCCCCATCCCCCTTATTTTTGCTGGAACTTATCTTTACTTCTCTGATCTGTATAACCTAGATGGTGTATTTGCTTAGAGGAAGGTAAAACTTATTTTGGTGCATGTATGTTTTATTTACCTAATTTTAGCCGACCCTTTTGGTGGCATCTGACATCTGCGGCAAGAATAAATAAAATGGCATCGGCTGCATCTTTTATACCCCTGACGACCTGACGTCAGGGAAGAGGCAACAGCAACCGATGCAGGACCCAAGACTTTGGAATTCAGGCCAACCTGAGGGCAACCTGCCAGCAGGATAACCCAAATGTAATGAATACACTCTAACATCTACATTTATGGCAAGTGTACATAACTGTACTTTATAAACTTAAATGCATCTCCATTAACTAAGCTGCTTCTAGGGTTCCACTTTACTTGCCCAAGTGTCAGTACTTTGCCATGCCCATATTTTGTAAAGAACCGATTTGACTCCTTGCCTATTCTGTTTTTGGCCCAAGAGTCTGGCACTACTACAGATGTTGAGCATCTGAATTTGCTTTCCACTGTCTTTCCCCTACTGTTTTCTCTACCCATGAATCTCGTAAACCAGCTGTATCTTTCCAAGTTCCTGCTTACCTTTGGCACCTTCCTCTGTGTTCACCCCCCCCCCCCCCCCAATAGTCCCAATAATGTAACAGCATTTTGTGTCACACAGATTCTTTCCTAAACTCTGTTATAAACTTTGTTGAATTGCAGTCCATTTATATGTATTTTGGTTTTTGCTATGTTAACTTTTTTCTGTTGTGTAGTGATACTGCCCAGCAGGGGTAACTAAGATAACTAGATGGGATCTGGAAGAAAAAATTTTTGAATTATAAGATTAGAATACAGTCTGGAAATAAATGTAGACTGAAAACACTGTTGCAGTATTCCTAACAAATGGGTTGGGTCACAGCTGTCGTCTGGCTGGGGTACCAAAGCTTTACCTTTTCTAGGTCATGCTTCTGGCGTCTGACTTATAACATCAGCTCCTGTGCATTGGGGTATAAAAACAGATGTACAAGCATAGCTGCTCAGACTCTTGCCCCCAGCTTGAACAGACGTCATGCATCCATATGCTGTTCGTGTTACACTGCTGCAGTCATTACACTTGGGTTTGTTGTTCTGCCGTCAGGCGGTTCCACAGTCGGCCTGAGTTCCAAAGTCTTGGTCCGGCGACCTGTTGCTGTCTCCTCCTCCCTGACGTCAGTGTGACAGGGGTATATAAGATGCAGCAGACACCATTTTCTTCAGTCTTTCTTGCTGCGCGATGCCCAAAGCAGAAGCAGTTGGCAAGTGCCGGTCGGCAGACTCCTGAGATTTTCATTCCAAATCCAGAACCAAAGTCTTCTACAAAGCTAAGTACCCCGTTGGGGAAACTTTTTCTTGCCGCAGACCAATGTCAGTAAAAGTTAATAACTGTATTTCTTGTGGGAAGCAAATACTTCATAAGGATTTCCACTCCTGTTGTATTCCATGCCTAGGCCCAGACCATGACGTCACTGGTTGTCGGTTTTGCGCTAGGTTTAACAAGCGCACTATTAAATGTCTGATTTTGCCCAACATTATTTTGGCAGAAAATTCAATTATACCATGTCATCGGAACTTCCGACCAGAATACGTAAAAAGCGCAAAGACAAGGACAGGCATCAGAGGCCCAAAACTGATGACGAGGCCTCTTCTAGGCCGGTCCTCCGGTTTTCAGCGAGGCGCCTACACACACCCCCTGACCACTTCCACAGAACCACAGACCGCCTCAGACTCCCACGTGGAGCTGGGTGGGCCTTCGGACGCTCTAGGTTTTCAGCCTACCGAAATTAACCCTTCAGAGGGAACCGAAGTAGCTGAGCAATCCACAGCTTCAGAGGGTATTTTCAGACCTACCCAGTTAACCATTAAACCCTCCAAGTCTAAGGCCCCCTTAAAAACGCATACAGCATTCTCCAGGACAGGCTTCCATGCCTAAAACAAATGCTCAAAATGGCCGAAGACCTAATCACCCTGATCAGGGGGTCCCATCCCCCTCCTGATAAAAGGTCCAGACAGAATGCTGACTATGAATCTTCCGACCAGGTGTCCATTTCTTCAGATTCATCCTCAGACCTAGGATATTCTTCACCCCCTTATGAGCACTCTGATGCTGAGGAATCAATTCCATCAGCCTCCCCGCCTGAGGACTACTCCTTTGGGGAGACCTTACATACCATGAGGGAGCATTTCCATTGGGAAGGCCAGGATTGCTCAGAATCCAAGAAAAGGCTCAGACTTCCTTTTATTGCCTCAACACAGAACCCTTGCTATTCCGCCAGTGTTGGATATTGTCGATGTGTACACTGAATCCAGCTTAAACCCTGACTCCTTACCTCCAGCCCCAGTTAAACCTGGTAGAGTCCCTGACTCTCTCAAATTTCTGTATAAAAGCCCTGTTGCTGACCCTGAAACTATTTCTCAGGGACCCAAAGGGATTAAGGCCTCGTCAGCAAAAAAAACAGTTCCCTCTGACAGATTCCAGAGCATTAGACAGATGGGGAAAGAAAGTATATACGGCAACTTTAGCAATGAGAGCCTTAAATTGCCAGTTTCATATGCTAAAATATCAACAATTTTTGATGTCTCCGTTGAAACAAAAAGATGCTTCCAGATTCAGATCTTCCTAATTTTAAAGAAATGCAGGATTTATTGCATGCAGCTGAACAAGTGGGAAAACATACTTTGCAATGTGGGTTTGATTCCTTAGAGGCCTCCTGTAGAGCAGCAGTTACAGGCTCTGTCATTAGAAGGCATGCTTGGTTAAAAGAACATACGTTACTGGATCATGATGTTCATCGTGCATACAGCTGCAGTCATAACAGATGGGTTCTCCTGCCATCAGGCGGGTCCTCTGTCGGCCGAATTCCAAAGTCTAGGTCCGGCGTCTGTTGTCATCGCTTCTTCCCTGACGTCAGTGCGACAGGGGTATAAAGGAACCAGCTGACGCCATTCTTCAGTTTTTCTTGCCCCAGATGTCAGGTGCCCCCAGAAGGAAGGCAATACATAAATTTGTGTAATAAAGCAGTGCAATATAATCAAAATACAGTAGTTGCAAGCAAATATACCATAAATGAATACCCCAATCAGGTTGTATAAGGATGTGTTGGCCTATAGGCCTGTCCCAAGAGGGGAAGGAGGGAGGGAAATCTGGACTGCAGCTGTATTAGCACTCTAACATCTACATTTATGGTAGGTACAAAACTGTACTATGTTCATCGTGCATACAGCTGCAGTCATAACAGATGGGTAGAATCCCAAAGCTAAGAAAGGGGTGGTAGGCACTAGGTGGAACTAGGAGGAGCCAGGATGCCCTGCAAGACTGCAGTGGCAAAGCCTGCTCTAGTTTTGGAGTATAATGGTAGGTGGTAGTGCTTGGAGAAGGTATGTACAGAACTGGCTGCTTCCAAAATATCTTTGGTAGGAACTCCTCTGAGGAAAGCTACAGAGGTAGCTGTGGCCCTTGTGGAGTGAGATCTGATGCCTGTAAGTACAGTTTTGCCATGAAAAGAATAGCAAAAGCGTATGCAGTGGGCTATCCATTTTGAGATCGTCTGTTTCGAAATTGGCTTTCCTTGAGCTCCTACAGCATAGGATATAAAGAGCTGTTCTGATTTTTGAAAGGCTTTGTTCTGTCCAGATAATAACGTAGTTGTCTGTGGATGTCCAAGGAGTGTAGTAATCTCTCCCCTTTGTTTTGAGGATTAGGATAAAAGGTAGGTAAGTGTATGGCCTGATTAAAAGCTACCCTGGATACCACTTTAGGCATAAAGGACAGGTTGGTTCTTAAGGAAACTCTGTCCTGATGGAAGATGATGAAAGGCTGCACAGCCATGAGAGCTTGTAGTTCTGAAACTCTACGAGCTGAGGTAATAGCCAGAAGGAAAGCTGATGTTCTTCGTCTCCCATTGCTGCAGTCCTTACATATGGGTAGTCCGCTGTCCACAATCGGCCCGAATACCAAAGGGCTAGAACCGGCGTCGGTCATCGGCGCCCGAGACTGACGCCAGTGCGCCAGTACAAATGCGCATGACCGACGCCATATACTCAGTCTTTCTTGCCGCGTGGTCCTAAGCAGAAGCAGCCTTTTGCAAGTGCCGTTCGGCGTTCTGGAATTGTCGGTTTTTGAGTTTCAGACCGGAGACCAAGTTGGGCTAAGTACCCGTAGACACTTTTGTCTTTTTCTTGCCTCAGTATTGACGGATGTCAGAAAAAGTTAATAACTGTATTTCTTGTGGGAAACAGATTCCTCATAGGGATTAACATTCACTCTGTATTCCTTGTTTAGGGCCTGAGCACGACGTGGTTGGGTGTCGCTTTTGTGCTACTTAACAAGCGTACTATTAAACGTCTGTTGGACTGTGCTAAGCTTGTGTTTGGTAAACGTAATTACAACATGCCGTCGGATTCTCCGACGCCTGGTTCTTCTAAGAAACGCAAAGAGAAGGCTTTGCGGTCCAAACAGGATGAGTCGTCCACTCCGGACGCCGGTTCTGTAGAACCACCGAATACTTCAGCGGCTCCTTCTGAAAGTTTACCTGAGTCTCAAGGGGAGCCTTTGTTACTACAGGAAGTGGCTTCTCCTGTGTTAGGCCAGGCTGAGGGTGCTTCTCAGATGTCGGTGGTTCCCTCCCCTCATAGGGTAGTTAGGCCTCCTCCTCAAAGCAAAAGCCATTCTAAGTCTAAGTCTGCCCCTGCTGGTGCTAGTCCCCAGGGTCCAGCTCCTAGGAAGCACATGTTAAAGATGGCTGAAGATTTGATAACTTTAATTAGGGGTTCTATGCCCCCCCCTGAGAAGAGGCCCAGGGTACAGACAGAGTTGGAGGGTTTGGTTCAGTCTTCCAATGAGTCAGATTCTTCTGTGGAAGAACTTCAGGATTTCCCTCCCTGTTCTGATTCGGAGGCTGAGGACACTACTCCCTCTGCGTCCCCTCCAGAAGATTTTTCTTTCTCTGAGACTTTGCATTCCATGAGGGAACATTTCAAATGGGAAGGCCAGGATTATTCTGATTCTCGTAAAAGGCTAAGAGAATTCTTGTTTTTGCCTCAGCATAGGCCCTTGGCTATTCCTCCTGTACTGGATGTTCAGGATGTATTTTCTGAGGCTGCCCTTAACCCAGATTCTCTGCCTCCTGCCCCGGTTAAACCAGATAGATACTACAGGGTTCCGGAAGCTCACAAGTACTTGTATAAGAGTCCTAGGTCTGATCCAGAGACTATTACTCAAGGCCCCAAAGGTGTTAGGGCTTCTGTGGTTAAGAATCCAGTTCCTCTGGACAAGGATGCTAGGGCCCTGGATAGGTGGGGTAAAAAACTGTATACCTCTTCTACTTTGGCTATGAGAGCTTTAAGTTGTCAGTTTCATATGCTCAGGTATCAAAATTATTTGCTGGGCCAATTGAAATGTAAAGTAGATGCTTTAGCTGAAGGTATTGAATGTAAGGAGCTTCAGGATTTAGTGCATGCTTCTGACCAAGTTGGTAAGCATTCTTTGCAGTGTAGTTTTGATGCTTTACAGGCAGGGTGGCTGCTACTAGTTCAGTTGTTCGCAGGCATGCCTGGCTTAAAGATCAGACCTTGTCAGAGCATGTTAAAGCTCAAATTATGGATGCTCCTCTGTAATCTGATGTTCTTTTTGGCCCTCCAGTAGAGTCAGTTTTGAAAAAAATGGAGGAAAAAGCTAAGTCTATGCAGATGGTTAAGGACTTTTTACAGGTTCAGCCCCCTAAGTTCAGTAGAAATTGGCCTGCTAAGGGATGGTCTTTCCCCTCTTCGGATTATCAATCTAGGGGCAGGTCGAGGCGAGGTAGAGGTGTAGGGCTTCCTCTCAGGGCCCTGTTACTTCTAGGACTTTGAGTTCTTCTACCCTTTCTGCTGGGGAGGGCAGGGGTCAGTCCTTTCGGAAACAGACCCAATGACCTGTGTCTTCAGCTGCCGGACTCTGCCTTGCTGGCAGCTCCTCTAGGAGGAAAACTGGGACTTTTCAAAAGGAATTGGCATTTGGTTACCCAAGACAAATGGGTATTGGGCATAATAAATCGAGGCTACAAATTTTATTTTCACACATTCCCTCCTTTCAAAGGTATGCCGGATGCGCCTCATCAGCAAAGACTGGAAGCACAGGCACAAATTTCTTCTCTGCTTCAGTTGGGAGCAATACAGGAAGTACCTTCTGCAGAAAGGGGCACAGGGTTTTATTCCCGTCTTTTCTTAGTGCCAAAGAAAGGAAATACTTGGAGACCAATTCTGGATTTGTCCATTCTAAACACCTTTCTGGAAATTCCAAAATTCAAGATGTTAACACTGCAACAGCTGTTACCTATGATGGGCAAAGATCACTGGATGGTGACTCTGGATCTCAAAGAAGCCTATCTTCACATTCCTATCAGGCCCAGTTGCAGGAAATTCCTGAGATTTCGGAATGGGAATTTGCATTATCAGTTCTCTGCATTGCCCTTTGGCTTGTCTACTGCGCCCAGGGTATTCACAAAAGTCCTGGCTCCAGTAATAGCTTTTCTCAGACTAAAAGGAATTCAAATTTATTCTTATCTGGACGACTGTTTGATTCTGGCTCAAGGCAAGCACGAACTTCTTCAACATCTGCAGTATGTAATGACAGTTTTAAGATGCCTAGGGTCTTCTGTGAACGAAATAAAGTCCAGTCTAGTACCCTCACAAGAGATGTGATGTCCTTCATGGATGCATCTGCAGTCATAACAAGTGGGTTGTCCTGTCGTCAGGCAGCCCTGCAGTCGGCCGGATTCCAAAGTCCGGGTCCGGCTTCGGCTGATGTCGCACTCCACCCGACGTCATCTCTGTTGGTCTTCGGGTATAAAAGCATCAGCCGACGCCATTTTCCTCAGTCTTTCTTGCCGCGTGGCGCCCGAAGCAGAAGCTGTTCGCAAGTGCCGGTCGGTCGGATCCAGAGATTACTTCTACCGAATACTACTTCGAAGACTTCTAAAGCTAAGTACCCCGTTGGGGACTCTTTCTTGCCTCAGCCGATGTCAGAAAAAGTTAACAATTGTTTAACCTGTGGGAAACAAATACCTCAAAGATTTCCACTCTTACTGTCTGCCTTGTTTAGGCCCAGCCCACGACGTAGCAGCCTGTTCGGCCTGTGCTTCTTTCAACCGACAAACGCTTAGGCGCCGGTCGGAGTTTGCAGAACAGTTTTTCGGTTCTGATTTTGCGTACATTATGCCGCCGGATCCTCCGACTACCCCAAAAACGCAAAGATAAAGACCGACACTCGCGGTCCGCGGTTTCGGCGAAACCACGGTAAAGCAAACATGAGTGTCTCGGTTTCGCTGAAACCGAGAAAACTGATCAAAGTACAGCTGAACCTATTCTTACAACTGAGGCCCCTGCTACAACTCTTGAATCGACCTCAGAAATTTTACCCACTACGGTGGTTGACTTATCAGACACCATTCCCTTGGATGTCTCTACCCCAGCACGTGGTGCTGCTAGGCCTCCTGCTGCCATGTCCATTAAGGCCTTCGCCAGGGCTAAAGCAGCCAAGACTTCTAAAACAGTGCCTGTTAAACCCCCACATCCAGGCCCTCTTCTAGTTCTCAAATGCTTTCTTTGGCAGAAGATTTAATTTCTTTAATTAGAGGATCTCAATCTCACCCAGACAGGGCCTCTCAGCCCCAGAGAAGAGACCTAGGGCAGAGCCCCTGAGCCAGTGTCTTCTGATGATTCTGCTGATGAATCAGACATAACTGACCAGCCTGAGGCTCCCTTCTCCAATTTTGAAGATTCTGATGCTGAAGAATCCATTCCAGCTGCTTCCCCACCAGAAGAATTCTCCTTTGGGGAAACCTTGCATGCCATGCGAGAACAGTTCCAATGGCAGCAACAGGATTTTTCAGACTCCAGAAAAGACTTAGGACCTTTCTGCACCTCCCACAGCACAGGCCCTTAGCTATACCTCCTGTTCTCTCTGTGGTGGATGATGCTTTCAATGATGTTTGCTCCGCTCCAGATTCTTTACCCCAGCCCCTGCCAAACCAGACAGATTTTACAGGGTGCCAGATACTCATCACCACCTTTATAAGGCCCCACTTGCAGATCCAGAAACTATATCCCAGGGTCCCAAGGCAGTAGCGACCACAGCTAAAACCCTATTCCTTCTGAAAGGGAAGCAAGGTCATTAGACAGATGCGGTAAAAGGTATACACTTCAGCTACTCTCTCAGCTAGAGCTTTAAACTGTCAGTTTCACATGATACAATACCAAGAGTTTATGCTTGATCAGTTAACTAAAAAACTAACCACTGATGAATCTCTTGATAAGAAATATGTATTAGAGATGGTAAATAACATACAACAGGTTAGCAACCATTCCGTAAAATGTGGCTATGATGCACTGGAGGCTTCATTTAGATCAGCCATGACAGGCACAGTGATAAGAAGGCATCCATGGCTAAAAGAACAAGCTTTACCGGATCATGTTAAAGCTAAGTTGCTAGATGCTCCTATGGACAAGACAAGTTTGTTTGGTACACCTGCCCAGCAGGTTATGAAGAAAATGGAAGAAAAGGCAAAATCTGTTCAAACTGTTAAAGATTTCTTGCAGGTTCAACCCCCAAGGTTTAGCAGGAACTGGCCTGCCAAAAATTGGTCCTTTCCTGACTCCACAAAATTTCAAAGGGGCAGGAATAGACGCTCCAGAGGTAGAAACCAATCCAGAGGAGGTGCCTACAGAGGACGACAGTGGCAAGGTAACAACAGAGGCGCAGACACAGCCACTGCCACTACATCAGCACAACCACAGTGACTTAATCCTAAATCCGCCTACCAGGGAACAAATAGCAGCTCCTCTAGGCGGAAAGTTAACCTTATTTTCAAAGAACTGGCACTACATAACAAAAGACAAGTGGATTTTACAAACCATAGATCAAGGTTACGGTTTCACTTCCACACTTTACCAGTCAAAGAGGATTGCCAAATCTACCTCCAAATCAAAAAACAGAGGCTCTACGCCAGATAATGGAGTTAGGAAACATGAGAGCTGTGGAAAGAGTGCCAACAGCAGACCAAGGAAAGGGGTTCTACTCCAGACTATTCCTAGTTCCAAGAAAGCAAAAAAGTTGGAGACCAATTCTCGACCTGTCCACCTTAAATACATACATCATTGTCCCAAAATTCAAAATGCTGACCCTACAGCAACTTCTTCCCATGCTGGGCAAGGAGTCTTGGCTGGTAACTCTAGATCTCAAGGAGGCATACCTGCACGTCCCCATTCGACCAATCTGCAGAAGATACCTCAGATTTCTTGCAGGATCAGAGCACTATCAATTCTCAGCATTGCCCTTTGGCTTATCTACTGCGCCCAGAGTATTCACAAAATGCCTGGCATCAGTAATCGCCCATTGCAGACTACAGGAATTCAAATTTACCCATACCTGGACGACTGCCTGCTACAAGGGGACAACAAAAGCAAGCTGACAACAGATTTACAAAGGGTCATTTACTTGCTACAAGGACTGGGATACACAGTCAATTTACAAAAGTCAAGGCTGATACCATCCCAAAAAAGGACGTTCTTGGCGGAATTGGACACAGTACAACAAATGGCATTCCTGACTACAGAAAAACAAAAGAACTTCCTCTTTACTTCTTGGCACTAACAAAACTGAACAAGTTAACAGCAAGAAAAGTTCTGCAGGCCTTGGGCTTCATGGCATCATGCATAATCTTGGTCCCATTTGCCAGACTACATATGAGGAAACTACAGTGGTACCTAAAGAATTTATGGTCCCAACACAGACACAGTCTAGAAACAGAAATCCCACTAATTCCATGCTTAAAACAGGAGTTCCTATGGTGGGCTCAGGCATGCCAGTCAAACCCAGGCCTACCCTTTCGCAGATGTCAACCAAGCCAGACCATCACAACAGACGCTTCAGACCTAGGATGGGGGGCCCACATGCTGGACAAATGCGTGCAAGGATTGTGGACACAGGATCAACTTCGCCTGCACATCAATCTAAAAGAAATGCTGGCAGTAAAACTGGCAATCCAAAAGTTCAAACCATTTCTCAAAGAGGGCCAGTTGATGATAAGGACAGACAACACCACAGTTATGTGGTACATCAACAAACAGGGAGGCACTCATTCATACCCCCTATGCAGAATGACCTTGGAGCTGTGGACCCTGGCACTCAGCTACAACATTCAGTTACAGGCAATATTTGTACCGGGAAAAGACAATACTCTAGCAGACATATTAAGCAGAACCACCGGATGCCCACGAATGGAAACTGCACCCGGACATCTTCAAGACCATCTCAAAGAAATGGGGAATGCCACAGATAGACCTATTCGCATCACCTCTCAATCACCAGCTCAAAAATTCTGCACAAGGACATTCCACCCACTAGCATGGAAAGTGGACTCACTCTCCTTCAACTGGAAAGGCCTAACAGCATATGCATTCCCACCTCTTCCTTTGATACACAAGGTACTACTAAAAATCAAGGAAGAACGTCCAAGGATAATCCTGATAGCTCCAAACTGGCCAAGACAGCACTGGTACCCACTACTGAAGAGCATGTCTCGGAACAAAATGTGGCCAATACCTCTGATGCCTTTGATGTTAACTCAGAACAACTACAGCATCATACATCCAAACCTAAACGCTGCAACTGACTGCATGGAACATCACATAACAGCAGCTAATCCAGAACTTTCCCAAAGAGTTAAAGACATTATTCTTGAAGCACGCAGACCTTCAACAAGAAGGAACTATGCTGGGAAATGGAAAAGGTTTGTCATTTGGAGTACGGAAAGAGGAAAAGATGTGTCAAACATAGATATGCCTAACATTCTGGAGTATCTGGCGAACTTCTTCATTCAGGCCTGTCCTACTCCTCCATCAAGATACATGCATCAGCTATTTCAGCAGAATACAGCTTTGATCCACCTGTTTTTTCGCACCCTTTGCTCAGGCAGTTCCTCCGAGGAATCAAGAATGTAAAACCTCCAAGGAAACCACCATTACCAGCTTGGGATTTAAACTTTGTGCTAGAAAAGTTGACACTATCACCCTTTGAACCAGCAGCAACAGCAGACCTACAACACCTGTCATGGAAAACTGCTTTCCTACTGGCAATAACTTCAGCAAGGAGGGTTTCAGAACTACAGGCCTTAATGGCAGTGCAACCCTTCCTAATCTTCCACCATGATAGTGTCCATGAGGACTAATCCTACATTTATGCCCAAGGTGGTATCCAGAGTGTCTTTGAACCAGGCAATCCACCTACCTACCTTCTTTCCCAACCCACAAAACAGAGGGAAAGAATACTGCATACCTTGGATGTACATAGACAGCTACGCTACTACTTGGACAGAACAAGAAACAGCAGAAAGACTGACCAACTTTTTGTAGCCTATGCAACAGGAAGGGAAGGAAAAGCTATTTCCAAACAGACAATCTCCAAATGGATAGGAAACTGCATACGTTACTGTTACTCCTTCCATGGAAAACCAATTCCACAGAACATAAGACCTCATTCTACAAGGGCAACAGCCACTACCACAGCCTTCTTACGAGGAGTGGCAACCAAAGACATTATTGAGGCGGCTACTTGGACCTCCGTGCATACATTTGCCAAGCATTATAATTTGCCTCTATATTCCAGATCCCGAGCAGGGTTTGCCACTGCTGTACTGCAAGGGATCCTAAACACACCATAATCTACTTTTATCCTCCTCCCCTTATTGGCTATGGTATTCTACCCACTTGTTATGACTGCAGATGCATCCATGAAGGACATAGTACAGTTTTGTACCTACCATAAATGTAGATGTCCGAACTGGATAGCATCTGCAGTCAGGATTACCCTCCCTCCTTCCCCTCTGTGGTACTCCTAGGGTGTTTACCCTCCTAATAGCTAGCTGTTGGGGAGTCTTTATGGTGTATTTGTTTGTATATATGTACATATATGTTTATTGTTGTGTTTACCTCTATCTATTTGGAAACATTGGCATCTATCCAAATTTTTAGCATGCAAGAGGGCTACTGGCATCTGGGGCAAGAAACACTGAGGAAAATGGCGTCGGCTGATGCTTTTATACCCGAAGACCAACAGAGATGACGTCGGGTGGAGTGCGACATCAGCCGAAGCCGGACCCGGACTTTGGAATCCGGCCGACTGCAGGGCTGCCTGACGACAGGACAACCCACTTGTTATGACTGCAGATGCTATCCAGTTCGGACATCTACATTTATGGTAGGTACAAAACTGTACTTTTTCTGGGTGTAAGACTGAACACAGCTGCTCAGATGGCATTTCTTACCCCGGACAAAGAAATCTTCACCTATACTTCCAACAGTTATCAGTAATGTCCAGGCTGACTGCAAGGACAGTCCTTCAAGCCTTGGGGTTCATGGCATCTTGCATTCTAGTACTTCCCAATGCTAAACTGCATATGAGGAAGCTGCAATGGTATCTCAAAAGCGTTTGGACTCAACACAGCCACGATTTGGACACGGTCATTCGGATTCTGCCTTGCATTCAGAAAGAATTTGTGTGGTGGGCTCAGGAATGTCACCTAAACAAGGGACTCTCTGTGACCCAACCAGAGGCAAGTCAGATATTAACGACAGATGCCTCGGAGTCAGCCTGGGGAGCTCATTTCACAGGAAAATGGATTCAAGACCTTTGGCCCCCAGAGCTACTTCACTTGCATATCAACATGAAAGAGATGCTGGCAGTTCAATTTGCTTTGGAAGCATTCAAGGGCCTACTTCAACCAGGACTGGTGTTGATTCGAACAGACAACACAACTGTCATGTGGTACATCAACAAGCAGGGGAACTCATTCTTACCCTCTTTGCAGACAAGCAATGCTGTTATGGGAAACTGCTTTAAATCTGCACATCACTCTTGAGCACAGTTTCTGCCAGGAGCACAAATTCTTTAGCAGATGTTCTGAGCAGACAGATTGTGGATCCTCACGAATGGAAGTTGGACCTCGGTATTTCTTCAGTTGACCATGGCTTGGGAACTCCAGACATAGATCTGTTCGCTTCTCCTCTGAATTTCCAACTGCCACTGTTTTGCACAAGGCTGTTTCATCCAACAGCCTGGAAAATAGATGCACTATCCTTCAGTTGGAGCAACCTTCACGTGTATGCTTTTCCTCCCTTGCCTCTTCTTCCAAAGGTACTGTTGAAAGTCAGGAGGGACAAACCTTGCATGATCCTTATAGCACCGGATTGGCCTCGTCAGCATTGGTACCCTCTGTTGAGGAGCTTAATTCATGGGACACCTTGGCCATTACCACAGATTCCTCACTTATTGTCTCAGGAAAACAATCATTTTCTCAATGTCAGGGTGCAATCCCTACACCTGACAGCCTGGCGCATTCTGTTTTAAAGGAGGGCCTTCAGCTCCCTCAAGTTTTGGATGTTATTTTGGAAGCCAGGCGACCTAGTACCAAAGGTTTATGCTGATAAATGGAAGAGATTTTTCTTTGGAGTTCAGCTAAAGGCTTTGATGTCAAATTGCCTAATTTGAGTTGTACATTGCAATATTTGACTGCATTATTGGACAAGGGTTTGTCCTTCTCTTCTGTAAAAGTGCATGCTGCAGCTATTTCTGCTCACTATGATTGTGACCCTCCTTTGTTTTCACATCCATTGGTTAAACAGTTTCTTAGAGGGCAAAGAATATAAGACCCTCCCGGAGAGCTCCTACTCCTGCCTGGGATCTTAATTTTGTTTTGGAAAAGCTGACTCTGCCTCCTTTTGAACCTGCAGCTACAGTTGAATTGAAGTTGTTGTCTTGGAAGACTGCTTTTTTGTTGGCTGTTACTTCTGCTAGAAGGGTATCTGAATTACAGGCCCTCATGGCAGTGGAACCTTTTCTGATTTTTCACAATGACAGAGTTTCCTGCACTAATCCTACTTTTATGCCTAAAGTGATTTCTAATGTGGCATTGAACCAATCTATTCATTTGCCTACTTTTTATGCTAACCCCCAAAATAAAGGGGAAAAAGTTTTGCATTCTTTGGATGTACATAGGTAGTTAAGGTATTATTTGAGCAGAACCAAAGAGTTCAGAAGATCTCAACAATTATTTGTTTCTTTTGCTTTGACTTCACAAGGGAAAGCTGTCTCGAAACCAGCTATTTCCAAGTGGATTGGCCATTGTATTGCTTTTTGTTACTCTCATCATGGAAAGGATGTTCCAGTTGGGATCAGGCCTCATTCTACTAGGGCTACGGCCACCTCTACTGCTTTTTTGAGAGGGGTAGCTACTAAAGACATTCTAGAGGCAGCTACTTGGAGTTCTGTACATACCTTTACAAAGCATTATCATTTACCTCTTTATTCTAGGTCTAGGGCTGGGTTTGCCACTGCAATCTTACAGGGCATGTTAGCAGCTCCTAATGCTATTTAGTTGGCCAGCCTCCCTTTTTTCCGTTGCTCTGGGATTCTACCCATATGTAAGGACTGCAGCAATGGGGAGACTAAGAACATAGTACAGTTTTGTACCTACCATAAATGTAGATGTTCGAGGATCTCAATTGCTGCAGTCCAATTTTCCCTCCCTCCTTCCCCCTTTTTAGGTTGGGTTTTGGGTGGTGTTTTTTGCATTCTGGCGTCTGAGGCAAGAAAGACTGAGTATATGGCGTTGGTCATGTGCATTTGTACTGGCACGTACTGACGTCCGTCTCGGGTGCCGATGACCGACGCCGGTTCTAGCCCTTTGGTATTCGGGCCGATTGTGGACAGGGGACTACCCATATGTAAGGACTGCAGCAATGGAGATCCTCGAACATCTACATTTATGGTAGGTACAAAACTGTACTTTTTCCAGGACAAATATTGTAAATCTGATGAGGCAGCTGGTTCAAAGGGAGGCAAGGTCAGTTTTTCCAGAATGAAATTGAGTTCCCAAGCAGGTATTGGTTGTTTTCTTGGGGGTCTTAGATTCGTAGCCCCTCTGAGGAACTGTCTTAAGAGAGGGTGAGAGAATAAGGGTGGATCAGTGTTGTATTCTGCAGAAATGGCTGAGCCATGGATTTTGATGGAGGAGAATGAAAGTCCACTGCTTAGCAGCTCAGCTAAATACTGTAGTATTTGAGGTAAATTCAGTAGGATCCTGGCCCTTTTTCTCATTCCAGACACAAAACCGTTTCCATTTTGCCGAGTAAGCTTTTCTAGTTGACTGCCTTCTGGCCTCCAAAATGACATCCTGCACCTCCTTGGAGAGTAGGGTCTGTTCTGATGCTAAGGAATCTTCCATGCGGCTAGATTGAGTGTTTTTAGCTGGCTGTGAAGAGTTTTGAAGCTGTGCTGAGTCAGAAGGATAGGCATTAGAGGCAGGGTCCATGGTGGGGAATGCGTCAGGCTCCTCAGGAGTGGGTACCAGTGTTGTCTTGGCCAGTCCGGAGCAATGAGAATCATCTTTGGTCTGTCTGCTCTGGTTTTCAATAGAATTTTGGGCAGCAGAGGAAGAGGTGAGAAATCATAAACTGTCATTGATGTCCAACTGAAAGAGAGAGCGTCCACTCTCCAGGCCTTTGGATGGAAAATCCTTGAGCAGAATTTTGTCAATTGGTGATTTTTGTGGGAGGCAAAGAGATCTATGTCTGGCCTTCCCCATGCTTGGATTATTTCTGTAAAAACTTTTGGATGCAACTTCCATTCGTGTGGATCTGTCATATTTCTGCTTAGGTTGTCTGCCAGCGTGTTTTCCTTGCCTGGCAAGCACTGTGCTTGTAGTTAGATTTGTAAATCCATGGCCATGTTCCAAAGTGACATGGCCAGTCTGCATATGGGGTATGAATGTGTTCCTCCCTGTTTGTTTATGTACCACATAACTGTGGTGTTGTCCGTTCTCATCAATAGTTGACCTGGTTGCAGAAGGTCCTTGAAAGCTATAATAGCATTTATTACTGCTAGCATTTCCTTTTGATTGATGTGAAGGTGCTTTTCTTTTTGCGACCATTTGCCCTGAATGCACCGATCTGTCATGTGCGCTCCCCAGGCGTAGTCCGAGGCGTCTGTTGTGATGACTTGGTTTGCTTGAGGCTTGCTGAATGGAAGACCTGTGTTTGTTTGGCATGCTTGAGCCCACCACAGAAATTCCTTTTGCAGACATGGAATTAGTGGTATTATTGTTTCCAAACTGTGGCTGTGTTGAGACCATATGTTTTTCAGGTACCATTGAAGTTTCCTCATGTGCAGCTTTGCACATGGGATTAGTAAGATGCAAGATGCCATGAATCCCAGAGCCTGCAGGATTTTCCTTGCAGTCAGCCTGGTGCAATTTGCTAGTGCTCTGAAGTATTGAGTTAGTTGTCCCTGCTTCTCTGGCGTGAGGTAGGCCATCTGGGTGTTTGTGTCCAAGTTGGCACCCAGGAAAATTATCTTCAGAGAAGGTATTAGCCTTGATTTCTTTTTGTTGACTGTGTATCCCAGAGAGCTCAACAACATTATTACATAAGCCAGATGTTTCAGAAGAATGTGCTTGCTGTCCGCTTGGATCAGGCAGTAGTCCAAATAAGGGTATATTTGTATCCCTTGAAGTCTGCAGTAGGCAATTACTGATGCCAGGCATTTCGTGAATACTCTGGGCGCAGTAGATAAGCCAAAGGGCAATGCAGAGAATTGATAATGGGTTGAACCTGCAAGAAATCTGAGGTATCTTCTGCAATTTTGTCTGATTGGGACATGCAGGTATGCCTCCTTGAGGTCCAATGTTACCAGCCAAGACTCCTTGCCCAGCATGGGAAGAAGTTGCTGTAGAGTGCGCATCTTGAATTTTGGTACGAGTAGAAATGTGTTCAGGATGGACAGGTCCAAAATAGGTCTCCAATCTTTTCCCTTCCTTGGTACCATGAATAGCCTGGAATAAAAACCTTGACCTTGTTCGTGCGTAGGTACCTCTTGAATAGCTTTCATGTCTGAGATCTGTAATTTGCCTTTGTGCCTCTGCCCTTTGATTGTGTGGCAGGTTTGGCATGCCTCTCATTTTTGGAAGGGTGTGAAAATGGAATCTGTAGCCTCTGTTTATGTCCAGGATCCATTTGTCTTTTGTGACAATATGCCAATTCTTTGAAAATAATGCCAGCTTTCCTCCTAAGGGGGCTGCCATTTGAGTCTTGCTTGGCATGCAAAGGGGAAGTCATTAGGCTTGCCTTCTGAATGATTGCGAGTTATCCTCACCACCTCTTTGTGTAGGAGCTTGCCATTGTCTGCCTCTAAAGGATCCTTTGGATTGTCCTCTGCCCCTCGGGCGCCTGTATCTGCCTCTTTGGGGTCTGTCCGTGGCTGGAAAGGACCAATTTTTGGAAAGCCAATTTCTACTGAAACGTGGGGGTTGTACCTGTAGAAAATCTTTCACAGTTTGCATTGATTTAGCCTTTTCCTCCATTTTTCTTAATACCTCCTCAGCATTAGCACCAAATACATCCTTTTGAAGAGGGGCATCTAGTAATTTAGCTTTGACATGATCAGGCAAGGTTTGTTCCTTGAGCCAGGCATGTCTACGTATGACTGATCCTGTAACAGCAGCTCTACATGAGGCCTGTAGAGCATCAAAACCACACTGTAAGGTATGCTTACCCACTTGTTCTGCACTATGCATCAAATCCTGCAACTCCAAGTCTGGTTGTTCAGGTTGTGACATTTTACTTTTCAATTGTGATAACAAAAACTGTTGGTATTTTAGCATATGGAACTGGCAGTTTAAGGCCCTCATGGTTAAGGTAGCCGAGGTATATACCTTTTTTCCCCACCTTTCTAAGGATCTGGAATCTCTCTTGGAAGGTAATGGATTTTTAGCAGTGGAGGCCTTAATTCCCTTGGGGCCCTGTGAGATGGTTTCTGGGTCAGCAGCATGGCTTTTGTATAAAAATTGGTGTGAGTCAGGGAACCCTGTAGTACCGGTCAGGCTTAACTGGGGCTGGAGGCAGAGAGTCCGGGTTAAGGCAGGCCTCCGAGTAAACATCATCTAGGATGTCCAAGACAGGAGGTATAGCCAGAGGCCTGTTCTGAGGTAGTAAGAGAAATTCCATAAGCCTTTTCTTGGAATCAGAATAATCTTGGCCTTCCCAGTGGAAGTGTTCCCTTAAAGTATGCAGAGTTTCCCCAAATGAGTAATCCTCTGGGGGGGATACAGAAGGAATGGACTCCTCCGCATCAGAATCTTCAAAAGGGGAGTAAGAATGTTCCTGATCATCAGAGTGCTCTTAAATAATGGAGCCCTGATCAGAGGAGGGGGATTCTTCCTCCACTCTGGGCCTTTTGTCCGGTGGGGGTTGAGAACCCCTGATAAGAGTAATTAAATCCTCAGCCATTTTAAGCATCTGCTTTTTAGGCATGGGTCCTGGAGATGGGCCCTGTGTAGCTTGTCTCTTAGAATGCATGGCTGCTTTAGACTTAGTGAAGCCTTGATGGAGAAAGAAGGTCTGAAGACACCTTGAGTGGAGGTAGACCTGTCCACATTTTGAGGTTCAACGCAAAGAGTGGCTTCGGTATCTGTAGTCGGGGTGTGGGCCGAGGAGCCTGCGACCTTGGGCACAGGAGACACCGCCAACGAAGTGTCGGTAGTCAGGGCTGCGTAGGCGCCTCGCTGAGAACAGGACCACGTGTAGTCTGCTTTGGCGTGGTGTCTGTAGAGGTCGTGGACCTCGTGTCAGTCCTTATCTTTGCGTTTTTTAGACAAAACTGGAGTCCGAGTATCCGACTTAATATAGTTAAATGTTTTTCCAAAATAATGCTGGGCGAACTCCGCCCGACGCTTAATGGTGCGTTTGTTAAATGTAGCACAAAAGCGACAGACCGAGACATCGTGGTCTGGGCCTAAACAAGGTATACAGAGGGAATGGAAATCCTTATGCGGTATTTGCTTCCCACATGAAATACAATTATTAACTTTGTCTGACATCGGTCTGAGGCAAGAAAAGTTTCCCCAATGGGGTACTTAGCTTTCAAGAAGACTTCGGTTTCAAAATTTTCGTAATTTCAGGAGCTGGCCGACCGGCACTTGCGAACTGCTTCTGCTTCGGGCACCGCGTGGCAAGAAAGACTGAAGAAAATGGCGTTGGCCGGTTCCTTTATACCCCTGTCGCACTGACGTCAGGGAAGAAGCGACAACCGATGCCGGACCTAGACTTTGGGGCTCAAAGGGGCAGATACAGATGTCCAAGAGGTAGAGGTCAAGCGCAAGGTCCTTACAGGACTTGACAATGGGGTACACCAGTCCAGAAAGAAGGGGAAGACAGGCCACAACCTTATAAAAAGCAGCCTTAGTGACTTCCCACTATAGCTGCCAAACAGCTCTCTTGGCAGCCCCCTTAGGAGGAAAACTGGCACTTTTCTATCACAATTGGCATTGCATCACCAAAGACAAATGGGGTGTTTATCATGTTACACTGCTGCAGTCATCACTGTTGGGTTATCCTGCCGTTGGGCGGTTCCGCAGTCTGCCGGAGTTCCACAGTCTTAGTCCGGCGTCTGTTGCTGTCAGTGTGCCAGGGGTATACAAGATGCATCAGACGCCATTTTATTTCAGTCTTTCTTGCCGTGCGGTGCCCAAAGCAGAAGCAGTTCGCTAGTGCCGGTCGGCCGACTCCTGAGATTTTTATATTGAATTTCAGACCAAAGTCTTCATAAAGCTAATGTACCCCATTGGGGAACCTTTTCTTGCCTCAGTCCAGTGTCAGAAAGTTAACCATTGCATTTCTTGTGGGAAGCAAATGCCTCATAAGGACTTCATTCTTACTGTATTCCTTGCCTAGGCCCAGACCACGACGTCACAGGTTGTCGGTTTTGCGCTAGGTTTAATAAACTAACTATTAAACGTCTGTTTGATTTCGCCCGACATTATTTTGGTAGGAAATTTAATTATACCATGCCATCGGAGCAACAGAACGGAATGCATAAAAAACGCAAACAGGCAGCCGAAATCCAAACCGGATTCTGAGGCCTCTGCTAGGCCAGTCGCCGGTTCTCCGGTTTTCAGTGAGGCGCCTACGCAGCCCCTGACTACCGCTGATTTTAGAACCCCAGGCGCCATCCAATTCTCAAGCGGAGATTACTAGGCCTCCGCAACCTTTACCTTTAGGCCTTCCGACTCCATACCTGAAGGAGATTCCGGTGCAGTTGAAACGCCTTCAGTTACTGAAGGTGTTTTCAGACCAACTACACTCACTATTAAATCCTATGCAAAACTGAAAACTCCTTTAAAACCAAAGAAGACTGCTCAGCAGTCTCCTGTACAAGACCCCATGCCTAAAACAGATGCTTAAGATGGCTGAAGACTTAATTACTCTTATCAGGGGTTCCCATCCCCCTCCTGATAAAAGGCCAAGGCAGGAGGAGGACTACGCTTCCTCTGACCAGGTTTCAATTTCCTCACTCTTCTGCGGAACAGGAATATTCCTTTCCCCCTTATGAAGATTCTGATGCTGAAGAGTGTATCCCTTCTGCATCTCCCCCGGAAGACTTCTCTTTTGGGGAAACCTTACATACTATGAAGGAACATTTTCCACTGGGAAGGCCAGGATTACTCTGATTCTAAGAAAATGCTCAGAGTTCCTTTTACTACCACTTGAAAGCCAAGTGGTGCACTGGTTAAGGTGTATGCCTTTCAATCACAAGGTGCAAGGTTTGAATCTCACCACTGGAAAGAGCTTTACAGATTGAAGGTATATATATTGCAGTGGAGAGCCGCAACCCAAAAAGGAGGAGAAGACTGGTCTCAAACTACCAGAAGACAAACACAATGACTTACCCCTCAGACTACCAAGCAAAACCCTCTTGGCAGCTCCCTTGGGGGGAAAACTAGCTCTTTTTGCAGACAATTGGCACATCATCACAAAAGACAATTGGGTCCTAAATATCGTATCTCAAGGATACAGATTCCACTTTCACACTTTACCAAGGATAGAAGGAATGCCAAACCTGCCACCAAATCAATGGGCAGAGGCTCTAAAGCAAATTTAAGCTCTTGTGGACATGAGAGCCATTCAGCAGGTTCCTACACAGGAGCAAGGACAAGGATTTTACTCGACTGTTTCTAGTTCCCCGAAAGGACAAAGCCTGGAGACCCATTCTGGACCTCTCAATTCTAAACACATACCTGGAAGTACCCAAATTCAAGATGCTAACACTGCAGCAACTTCTTCCCATGCTGGGCAAGAAAGCTTGGCTAGTAACGTTGGACCTCAAGGAGGCATACCTGCATGTCCCCATCAGACAAAATTGCAGAAGATACCTGCGATTCATTGCAGGTTCAACCCATTACCAATTTTCTGCACTGCCCTTTGACTTATCTACTGCTCCCAGGGTCTTCACAAAATGCCTGGCACCAGTAATTGCATACTGCAGACAGAGGGATTCAAATATATCCATACCTGGATGACTGCCTTATTCAAGCAGAAAGCAAGGACATTCTATTAAAGCATCTGGCGTTTGTCAAAAACCTTCTCAGTTGCCTAGGGTACACAGTAAACGAAAAGAAATCAAAACTAGTGCCCTCACAAGACATAATATTCCTGGGTGCCAGTTTAAATACAACGGCCCAGATGGCTTACCTCACGCCAGACAAGCAAAGACAACTGACTCAGTACTTCAAAATGATGGCAACAAAGACCCAACTCCCTGCAAGAAAAATTCTGCAGGCCTTGGGATTCATGGCATCTTGCATACTACTAATACCATTTGCTGTATATGAGGAAATTACAGTGGTATCTGAAAAGTGTATGGTCTCAACACAGCCGCAGCTTGGAAACTATAATTCCACTCATTCCCTGCCTTCAACAGGAGTTTCTATGGTGGGCTCAGGCATGTCACCTCAACAAAGGTCAGCCTTTCACCTTACCCACAGCCAGGCAAACTAACAGATGCATCAGATTATGCCTGGGGAGTACACATGGCAGGACATTGTATTCAGGGCAAATGGCCTGCAAACCAAAAGCATCTACATATCAATCAAAAAGAGATGCTAGCTGTACAAAATGCCCTAACAGCTTTCAAGGACCTCCTACATCCAGGACAACTCCTAATAAAGACGGACAACACCACAGTGATGTACATAAACAAGCAAGGGGGCACACACTCCTACCCCCTATGCAGACAAGCATTGACCTTGTGGAACACAGCACTGACCTACCAAGTTCAACTACAAGCACAATTCCTGCCAGGAAAAAAAAACACACTGGCAGACCATCTAAGCAGAAACATCACAGATCCTCATGAGTGGAAACTAGATCCACAAGTATTCGCAATGATAACTCAAAAATGGGGGAGCCCAGACATAGATCTGTTTGCTTCCCCCCCAAAACTACCAACTACGGAAATTTTGCACAAGGACATACCACACATTAGCTTGGAAAGTGGATGCCCTCTCATTCAGTTGGAAAACATCGACAGTGTATGCCTTTCCTCCACTGCCTCTTCTGGCAAAGGTGCTGCTGAAAGCCAGATTAGAGAGGCCACAAATGATACTCCTTGCTCCAGACTGGCCACGCCAACACTGGTATCCAGTACTAAGGAACATGGCTCAAGGCCCACCATGGATTTTGCCTACAATTCCTCACCTGCTCACTCAGCAAAACAATCAGATTCTACACAGCCAGCTCAAGACTTTAAATCTGGCTGCATGGCAAATTGCCTAAGTAACCAGTTAACACACCTCTCTAAAGCTGTGATGGATGTCATTCTGGAGGCCCAGTACCAGGAAAGTCTATTCAGACAAATGGAAATGATTCTGCACCTGGAACCAGGCTAAAGGCCAAAATCCCCTTGTCCCAAATATTCCTCAGATTCTTCAATATTTAACTGAGATGTTACACAAAGGACTTCTCTTATCTATCAAGATCCACGCCTCAGCTATTTCATCTCAGTACAACATGGATCCTCCTATATTTTCACATCCATTACTAAGACTGTTCCTCAGAGGGGCTAAGAACATAAGACCGCCCCGGAGAGCAACAACACCAACTTGGGACCTCAACTTTGTTCTGGAAAAGCTAACACTTCCGCCTTTTGAACCAGCTTTCACTGCTGATCTACAATTCCTATCGTGGAAAACTGCCCTGCTGCTAGCAATAACTTCAGCACGAAGAGTCTCAGAGCTACAGGCCCAATGGCAGTGGAGCCTTTCATCATTTTTCATCAAGACAGAGACTCTTTACGAACTAACCCTTCCTTTATGCCAAAGGTGGTATCCAGTGTGGCCCTAAACCAAACCATTCATTTGCCCACCTTTTGTCCAAACCCCCAGAACAAAGGGGAAAGGCTCCTACACTCTTTGGACATTCACAGGCAATTACGTTACTACTTGGATAAAACTAAGGTTTTCAGAAAATCTGACCAGCTCTTTATATCCTATGCTGCAGGATCTCAAGGAAAAGCGGTCTCGAAACAGACCATTTCAAAATGGATAGGACATTGTATCTGTTTCTGCTACACACACCATGGGAAATTTGTGCCTGGTAACATCAGGCCCCATTCCACCAGGGCTACAGCAACATCAACAGCCTTCCTCAGAGGGGTACCAACCAAGGATATTCTGGAGACTGCCACTTGGTGCTTGAAGGTGTACACTGAACTCCATCACTTACCTCTATATTCTAAAACTAGAGCTGGCTTTGCCACTGCAGCTCTGCAGGGCATACTAGCCTCTCCAAACCCTGTTTAGTTCCACCACCCATCCTTAGCTTTGGGATTCAATCCAACAGTGATGACTGCAGCAGTGTAACACGATGAACATAGTACAGTTTGAGTGTTCACACTGCTGCAGTCCAGGTTACCCTCTCTCCATCCCCTCTGAACTAGTTGGATTTATCTATTCCTTTCTATCCTATACAACCTCTGTGGTGTAAGGTATTTTTATTTTTATATGTATTTTTCTATATAGCAATTTATATTGCCTACCTATTGGGGGCAAGAAAAACTGAAGAAAATGGCGTCTGATGCATCTTGTATACCCCTGGCGCACTGACGTCAGGGAAGAAGCGACAGCAACCGATGCCGGACCAAGACTTTGGAACTCTGGCCGACTGAGGGGACCGCCTGACGGCAGGATAACCCGACAGTGATGACTGTAGCAGTGTGAACACTAACATCTACATTTATGGTAGGTACAAAACTGTACTTTCTCAACATTGTATCTCAAGGTTAGATGTTCCACTTTCACACTATGCCAAGGTTTAAAGGAATGCCAAATCTGCCACCAAATCAGTGGGTAGAGGCTCAAAAACAAATTACAACACTCATGGACATCAGACCTATTCAAAAGGTACAACCACAGGAGCAAGGACAAGGATTTTACTCAAGACTCTTTCTGGTTCCCAGAAAAGACAAAGCCTGGAGACCCATTCTGGATCTTCCTTCTCTAACCACTTACCTGGATGTTCCGAAATTCAAAATGTTGACACTACAGCAGCTTCTTCCCATGCTGGGCAAGAAAGCTTGGCTCGTGACTTTGGACCTCGAGGCATACCTGCATACCTGCATGTCCCTGTCAGACAAAACTGCAGAAGATACCTCAGATTTCTAGCTGGTTCAATGCACTATCAATTCTCTGCACTGCCCTTTGGCTTATCTACTGCACCCAGGGTCTTCAAAGTGCCTGGCACCAGTAATTGCATTTTGCAGGCAAAAATGAATTCAAATTTATCCATACCTGGATGACTGCCTGATTCAAGCAGAGAGCAAGGACATTCATCTAAAGCATCTGGTGTTCGTAAAAAAGTTGCCTGGTGTACACAGTAAACGAAAAATCAAAACTAATGCCCTCACAACAGATGATATTCCTGGGTGCCAGCTTGAACACGACTACTCAGATGGCTTATCTCATGCCAGACAAGCAAGGACAAGTGACTCAATGCTTTCAGTTGATGGCAACAAAGACCCAACTCCCTGCAAGAAAAATTCTGCAGGCTTTGGGCTACATGGCATCTTGCATACTACTAATTCCATATGCCAGACTGCATATGAGGAAACTACAATGGTACCTAAAGAGTGTATGGTCTCAACACTGTCAAAGTTTGGAAACTGTTATACCACTAATTCCTTGCCTTCAACAGGAGTTTCGATGGTGGGCTCAGGCTTGTCACCTCAAGGGACAGCCTTTTACTCAACCCACAGCCAGGCAAACACTGCCAACAGATGCATCGGATTACACCTGGGGAGCACACATGGCAGGAAAATGTATTCAGGGCGAGTGGCCCACAGAGCAAAGGCATCTTCACATCAATCCAGAACAGATGCTAGCTGTACAAAATGCACTTATAGCTTTCAAGGACCTGCTACATCCAGGACAACTACTACTAAAGACAGACAACACCACAGTTATGTGGTACATAAGCAAGGGGGCACACACTCCTACCCCTTCTGCAGATACGCCATGACCTTGTGGAACACAGCTGTAAACTACCAAGTTAATCTGCAAGCACAATTCCTGCCAGGAGAGAAACGCACACTGGCAGATGACCTAAGCAGAAACATCATGGATCCCCACGAATGGGAATTGAATCCACAAATATTCAGAATGATAACACAAAAATGGTGGAGCCCGGACATAGATCTGTTTGCATCCCCAATGAACTGCCAGCTACAAAAATTCTGCACAAGGAGTTACCATCCACAAGCATGGAAAGTGGATGCCCTCTCATTCAGCTGGAAAAACCTGCAAGTATACGCTTTCCCTCCTTTACCTCTCCTTCCAAAGGTACTCATAAAAGCCAGGCAGGAAGAGTCAAAGACGATCCTGATTGCACCAGACCTCTACGCCAGCTCTGGTACCCAGTCTTAAAGAACTTAGCACAAGAACCACCCTGGATTTTGCCTCAAATTCCACATTTGCTGACGCAGCACAACAATCAGATACTTCACAGCCAGCTAAAGACCTTAAACCTAGCTGCATGGAAAATTCCTTAGTCAAGCAAGCAATGCCTCTCTCCAAAGCTGTTATGGATGTCATTCTGGAGGCCAGAAGGCCTAGCACCAGGAAAGCCTACTTGGATAAATGTGCCTGGAACCAGGCGCACAGCCTTGACCCTCTTGTCCCAAACATTCCTCAGATACTTCAATATTTAACTGAGATGCTGGACAAGGGCCTCTCCTTGTCTATCAAGATCCACGCCTCAGCCATTTCTGCTCATTACAACATGGATCCACCAATTTTTTTTCTAATCCTTTACTTAAACAGTACCTCAGTGAGGCTAAAAACATAAGACCGCCCCGTAGAGCACCTACCCCAACTTGGGACCTCAACTTTGTTTTGGAAAAATTAACTTTACCTCCCTTTGAGCCAGCTAACTCAGCAGAATTAAAATAAATCTCTTGGAAAACTGCTCTGCTACTGGCAATAACATCAGCACGAAGAGTTTCAGAGTTACAGGCACTAATGGCGGTGGAACCTTTCCTCATTTTCCACCAGGACAGGGTGTCTTTAAGAACTAACCCTACATTTATGCCAAAGGTGGTATCAAGTGTGGCTCTAAACCAAACTATTCACTTGCCAACTTTTTTATCCAAAACCACAGAACAAAGGGGAGAGACTACTACATTCTTTGGACATTCACAGGCAATTACGCTTCTACTTGGACAGAACCAAAGCTTTCAGAAAGTCTGAGCAATTATTGGTAGCATATGCTGCAGTAGCACAGGGAAAAGCAATTTCAAAACAGAGTGTCTCAAAATGGATAGGATGTTGTATACATTTCTGCTATACTCACCATGGGAAACCTGTACCTAGCAGCATGCAACAACCACTTCAACTGCCTACCTCAGAGAAGTACCTACCAAGGAGATTTTGGAAGCAGCAACATGGAGTTCTGTGCATACCTTCAAGCATTACCATTTGCCTTTATACTCCAAATCCAGAGCTGGCTTCGCCACTGCTGTGCTGCAGGGCCTTATAGCCTTCCCTAATGCCTTATAGAACCAGCCTCCCTAACTCAGCTTTGGGATTCCACCCCCAAGTATAATGACTACAGCAGTGCAACACTATGAACATAGTACAGTTTTGTACCTACCATAAATGTAGATGTTAGTGTAAACACTGCTGCAGTCCAGGTTACCCTCCCTCCTTCCCCTCTTACTTGCTGGTACGTACCTATGTCTTCTACCCTTTACTACCTATGGGGAGTATTTGCTGGTAACTGAAAGTTGTTTGCTTTTCTTATGTATGTTTTGTTAGCAATTTGAATTGCCTGCCTATTTGGGGGCACCTGACATCTGGGGCAAGAAAAACTGAAGAAAATGGTGCCTGCTGCATCTTATATACCCCTGTCGCACTGACGTCAGGGAGCAGGCGACAGCAACCGATGCCGGACCAAGAATTTGGAACTCAGGCCGACTGGGGAACCGCCTGACTAAGTGTAATGACTGCAGCAGTGTTTACACTCTAACATCTACATTTATGGTAGGTACAAAACTGTACTTTTGCCATTTAATTGTTTGTACCTTTGCTTTATTTATTTGTTTCATCCAGATAAGTGCCCCATTGGGAACCTTCCTTTTTACCTTAAGTTTTATTTGAAAGTTGTAGATGTCATCTAAGAGGGGTGAGTGCAGTAGGCAGATTCCATACAAGGAATTGCATACCAAGTGTCTCTTGCCTAGATCCAGAACACTATCATAAATCCTGCTCTAATTGTTCTTTCCAAAAACCCTTGGGTCTAGGGTCTCTACGCTTGTACTCCTCGAGACCCAGTGTCTTAAAAGCCCAGTCCAAGATTTCTGTTTATTTTATTTAACATTTGTTGCCAAGAAAGTCTGAATTAGAACTAAGCCAGTTTTCAGCCAAGGTCCAGGGAGAAATGCTCCAGATGCATGTACTGCCTCCACATTCTCTGGTGATTCTCTTTTGAAGGAAAAGAAGCTTACGAAGCCCCAAATGGATCTGCAGTCCAATGATTCAGACTCCATCATACCTGCTGAAGCTACATAACCCACTGTATGTCAGATGACTTGCCCTTCAGAAGACTAGCAGGACTGGCAGTCTGACCAGTCTCTGGATTTTTCCCCTCAGATGCATTCCCCAGTGCAAATCTTCTCTGAAAGGGGCTCCCTCTCACCTGGTTAATCTATTAAGGAGGCTTTCTTTGAGACTGTACAGAACATGATAAACACTGGCAATTTGCTCAGATCTTGAATATCCAGAAGTAGTATTGCTTTTTTTTTTTTTTTTGAGAAGAGTTCCTCTGTCCCTTCTCAGCTTCCTCCAGTCCTTGAAGCTTTTCAGGATGCCTTTCAATCTGCCTCTCTGCACCTTTATTCTTAACCTCCAACTCCCAAAAGACCAGTGTGTGCAGGGTCCCTATCTACATAAAAACCCAGTGGCAGACAATTCATCAGTTTCTCTTTAGATAAGCCTTCTGAGCTGCTACTCAGTGCTAAGACCTTACCTAGGCAAAGGTAGGGCTATAGATAAATGATGAAAGGTTTACACCTTTGCTACCCTTACTTTTAGGGCAGTTAATTACCTGACTCTGATAACTAAGTATTTTATCTCAACTTTGCTCAATGAGGCCAGAGCTGTCGTGGATCCTCCCACAGGTGACTCTAAGCAGCAGGTGCAGAGCTTATTTTCTCAGGTCACTCGGATTACAGGGCACAACATTAAGTGCAGTTATGTTTTAGATGCTTCTTGAAGGGCAGCTGCCACTGGATCTGCCATCTGCTGATATGCATGGCTGCACAATCAACCTATGCCTGAGGATTTCAAATCTAAAATTCTTTGCTCACCTTTGGGCAAGGGCTTGCTGTTTGGCTGTCAGGCAGCCAATTTGTTCAAAACTCGCCAAGGTGAAAGTGAGACTGTAGACAGATCCTACTCTCCTCTGTTCCTCTGTATCCTAGGAGCTACCCAGACAAATCTGTTTCTTTAAGAAGGGACCCTAGGGCGGTTTAGAAACGTCACTAGGAATAGATACTATGTAAAAACAGTGGGAAACTCCAGCTGGAAGGCCTCCCTTTGGTGACAAAAGTCAGAGTACCGCTACAGCATTCCTCTTCCTCTCCCCAGCCCCTCTTTCCCAAAGTTTGACACACTCCCTGGCCGGCTGAGAAAGTATTACCACTGACAAATGGGTCCTGTCCATCAGACTGCTATGCCACACCTTTGGAAAGCATTCCACTTCTGAGAGGTATCCCTCCATATCATCCAAGACCAAATTTCCCTTCTGACCCCAGTTATTCAGAACTTCGAGTCAGGGGACCATCAAACAACTACCAAGAGACTTTATAGGAAGGGTTTTATTCAGGATTTTTCTTGTACCAAGCAAAGGGCAGGGGAAAACAGATTCTAGACCAGTCTACCCTAAGTATATCTGAAGGCATCCTCTTTCAAACTGCTCTTCCTTAAAGATGCTTCTTCCTTTCATTGTAAAACAGGCTTTATTGGTGTCATTAGATCTGTAGTATGTCTAACTTCACATCCCCTATTTGTCTTTCCTGCAGGAGATCCCTCAAATTATTCTTAGATGTTAAGTTGTCTATCTCGCCTTCATTCTTGCTGGATGGGTTCGGAGCCGACCTCGGCTCCGACTCGGCCACTCTAAAAGCTCGAGAGTTGGTTCCACCGGCTCGAGGCTCCCCTTATATCCCACAATGCTAGGCGAGAGTTACCCCAGATCTCGTTTGCCGCTACAGCTTCGAGGTTGGTTTTTCTACCGGTTCTTGGTGAGTACTATTTCTTGTTGAAATTAGTCTTTAAAATCCCCTCTAATTTAATATATTTACTTAGTTTAGTGTAGTTTAGGAAACTTTTTATTCCCTTCCAAAAAATTTCCGTTTTTTTCCCTCAAGAACCTTGGGTTCTTCCCTTGGGCCTATAGGCCTTTCCTTCCCTAGTGGAGTGTGTGTGCATTATTTTATTTTAAAATCCTAGTACTGCTTTTATTATAATTTAATTTGACAGGGTGTAACTAGTGTGTTTGTGCGTGTTTGTGTACACCTGTTCAAATAAAAAAATGTCCAAAGAAGCAAAGGTCTCCGGATTCAAGAAGTGTGATGCGTGCTGTCAGAAAATGTCTCTGACAGACGCTCACACTTGTGTCTATTGTCTGGGGCCTTTGCACCTGCAGGACTCCTGTGCTGTGTGCCATGGCTTCAGCCCCAGGGTCCTGCAGGAAAGAAAGAATAAATTGATTCTCAGAGGCTTACTCAAGCCAGAGGATTCCCTGTCTGTTTCAACAGGGAAGCCCTCTAAGGCATCTAGGTCTTCGGCTCCAGCAACTGAGCCGAGACCTAAGGTTTCTCAACCTCTGCCTTCATCGGCTCCGGCTGGAGCCGATAAGTCTCAGTCCACAGTTTCTGTGGCCACCTCTGCTCCGGCCGGAGCCGAGGTAGTAGAAGTTCCCGTGTCTGCTCCGACCAGACCTTCGGAGCCGACAACTAGGAAGAGGTCCAGGTCACCATCTCTTGGCTCCGTTCATTCGGCTCCAGGATCTCCCCTGCTGTCTGAACGGAGCCAAAGATCTCACTCCTCTAGGTCATCGAGGCTGTCGGATCATGACCTTCAGAGGGTAGTGAGTCTACTACTTAAGTCCGAGGCACTGGCCCAGATGCTTCACAGCCCGACTCATCAGTCGATGCCTGCCCCGGTCCATCAACATATTCCTCCTTCGACTCTCTTGAGCTCGGAGCCGGGTCGTGTCGGAACCGAGACTGTGATTGCGTCGGAGCCGATACAATTGTCTTCGGCTCCATCGTCGGCTCCGTTTTCTTCCTTGGAAGAATCTCGGCGCCGGACTTCCCTCGTCGGCTCCGAGGGGGTGAGTGGCATCGGACCCTTGTCCGACCCCCCTCTCCCTCTCGGTGCTTCGGCGCTGGTGAGTTCGGCTCCGGCATCTGCCTCGGAGCCATCACTGTCGGTGCCGAGGGAGGTTCTTAGCTTCTCGGAGCGGGGACCTCTGGCTCTGCCTGACAGGGGTGCATTCGAGGTCATGCGGAGTGTGTTAGAGCCTGGCTCTACTCCACAGTCGGCTCCGTCCGCCCCTCCCTCTATGGTGCCTCAGGCTAAGTCGACTCACTCCCACATCCCGGACCGCAGAGAGCCAGCTCCTCAGGAGCCCCCTGTGGGGATTTCATTCTCTTCCGAGGCCTCTCCTGATTTGGCAGAAGAGCCCCCTCGGAAGAGGAAGTGTAAGAGGAAACACATTGACTCACCTGAGTCCATCACGTCAGTCACAGATTTGGATGATTCTGAGGGTTCCCCGTTCCCCTTCTGAAGATGTCTCATTTGCAGACATTCTGGAGATCCTGAAACAGAGGGGAAATTGGCCAGCCCTCAACCCTTCGGAGGACGAATCTGTGTATCTTGAGGCGTTTGGCTCTCGTCCTTACACCTCCTGGGTGTCCCCCTTGACCCCCTCATGCAGGTGGTTGCTAAGAAGGCATGGACGGCTCCTGATTCAGTGGACCCCACTCCCAGGAGACCCTCCAAGTTCATAACAGCTCCAGCAGACAAACAATTTTTAACAAAAGGAGTTTCTGTGGATGCTATGGTGGTAGCTGCTGCCACTAAGGAGCTAGCTGATCCTTCAGTACCTGTCCATCCACCTAACAAGGAATCTAGGTCCATGGATAGGTACGGGAAGCGGATGTTCTCGTCAGCGACATTTACCATGCGTTCGCTGAACTACCTGTGCCATTTTACTCGTCTTCAAAGGGACTTGATCAAGGAAGCGAGTGAAATGTTAAAGGACCCTACAGCTGGCGGGTTTCCAAGATAAGATGAACACGCAGCTGGCTACCCTTAATTCCATAACCAACTCCTCCATGCCTTCTTTCTTACGGCTGATGGAGCGAGCAGAGCCGCAGGGACAGGTGTGGCCTTACGTAGGCATGCCTGGATGCGGCTATGCAATTTTGGACCCTTCAAGACGTCTTTCACGAACTCCCGTTTGATGGATCATCTCTCTTTGGTCCTCAAGTGAAAGAAACCTTGACTAGGTGCGAGACTGATGGCAAGACCCTTTCTGCCGTCGGAGTCCGTTTTCTACTCCTTCCAGGCCTAACCCCAAAGGCCAGAAAGGTGGAAAGATGTGGTTCCGTAAACAATCTCAAGGGACTTCGCCTGACGTACAGAGTCATTTTCCCA
Source organism: Protopterus annectens (assembly GCF_019279795.1). NCBI lineage: Eukaryota > Metazoa > Chordata > Ceratodontiformes > Protopteridae > Protopterus > Protopterus annectens. The sequence continues at coordinate 197,816,580 of NC_056733.1, forward strand.
CCAGAGGCAGAGGTGGGAATAACAATGGTAGACGCCGCCCTAGGGGCAGGGGGTCCGCAGAACCAGGGCAATCGGGAAGCCTTTCCTGACAAGCCCTTTCAGCATCCCTGAGGTGTTGCCCGACTGCCCATCTTCGGAGGCAGTCGGGGGAAGATTGTCACTGTACCCAGAAGCCTGGCTATCCCTGACTCAAGACAAATGGGTACAGTCCATCATTTCAAGGCTATTCTATCCCCTTTCTTCGCTTTCCAAATCAGTCAAAAAAATCCCTTCCAGATGTTCCACCCGCTCAAAGGGATCTAGCAGTTTTGGAAATTTCAAAACTGCTTGCAAAAAGAGCAATTCAGCCAGTTCCAGCAGACCAGCAAGGATCCGGAATCTACTCAAGGTTCTTTTTAGTTCCAAAGAAAATAGGGGACTGGAGACCAATTTTGGATCTCAGTGTCTTGAACAAATCAGTAAAGAAAACAAGATTTCGGATGGTCACGCTGCAATCCATCCTTCCCCTTTTGGGCAAAGGAAACGATGTGCTCTATAGACCTTCGGGATGCGTACTATCACATAAAGATGAACAGACGCTCCAGAAGATTCCTCCGCTTCAGGCTGGGAACCAGTCATTTTCAGTTCAGGGCCCTGCCCTTTGGTCTCACCACTGCCCCCCGGGTGTTTACCAAATGCATGGCAGTGGTAGCTTCTCACCTGAGACGACAAGGATTCCAGGTGTTTCCATATTTGGACGACTGGCTCCTCACAGCTCCCACCAAGCATCTCCTTCTGATGGCCAGAGATTACACTTTTCGCGTTTGTCAAAAGCTGGGTATTTCAATAAATTGCGAAAAGTCTGTTTTGTCGCCTTGTCGTACTATTACCTACATAGGCAAATCTAGATACAATAAACATGTCTGCAAGGCTAACACATCAGAGAATATCAGACATTCACAAATTGGTATCACTCCTTCTCAACAACAACAGAATCAAAGCCAGGTTAGTTCTAAAGGTGTTGGGAATTATGGCAGCGCGCATACCTCTGCTTCCATTAGCCAGATACCACATGCGGATCCTTCAGTGGATGCTTTTTACTCAATGGTCATACCAGGAACTTCCAATGTCTCACACCATTATGATCACGCAAGCGTGCAAAGAGCATCTCATGTGGTGGATGTCTTCCCCCCAGCTCCTGTCGGGAAGACCCTTTGTTCCACCTCCTCCGGTTGCTACTCTGACAACGGATGCCTCCCTGATTGGGTGGGGGGGGGGCATTATCAGGGCAGGACAGTCCAGGGCACATGGCAACCAAACGAATGCCACTTGCACATAAATGTTCTGGAGATGAGAGCAGTGCTTTTAGCTTTGCAAGCCCTTCAAGACTCTCCTCCCTTGGGAACAATTGCAATCCAGACAGACAATATGTCTGTAGTGTGGTACATCAACAAACAAGGCGGAACCAGATCATACCCCCTGTGTCGAGAAGCACTCAGACTGTGGCAATGGGCGATTTCTTCTCAGCGGTTTCTGATAGCAACGCACATCCCCGGGAAGTCCAATCATATTGCGGACAAGTTGAGCAGAGCTATACTCATGCCTCACGAGTGGTCTCTGAAAGACTCTGTAGTGAGAGAAATTTTTCTCAAGTGGGGTCAGCCTTGCTGCGATCTTTTTGCTACTCCCCAAAACAGCAAGTGCAGAGAATTCTTCACTCTATTCCCTTTACCAGGCCAACCCAGCAGAGACGCTCTAGTCCAAGTTTGGCCCGGGACTTCTGTATGCATTTCCTCCTTTCCCACTGATCTCTCAAGTAATACAGAAAGCTATCGCTCAGAAGGCCTCATTGATCCTCATTGCTCCTTACTGGCCTCGACAAGTGTGGTTCCCCTTTCTACATCGTTTTCTCTTGTAGCGACCGTGGAATCTGGACCTAGTTCCAGATCTTTTGATCCATCAGTCGGGTCAGTTTCATCGCTCCCTCCCCTCTCTGAACCTCACTGCTTGGTTCCTCCAGTTCCAACCTTAGCCAGGCTTCCTCAATTATCTCACTCTGTTAGAGATATATTGATAGCTTCCCATAAATCTTCCACTCGAAAGATTTATTTGAGTAAGTGGAAACGCTTCACATATTGGGCTCAAGGAAAGGACATAGATCCTTTCACTGCTTCCATCCAACTAGTCCTTGATTTTCTAGCTGAACTCTTCCATGCAGGTTCATCTCCATCTACACTTAAAGTTCAATTGGCAGCTATTTCTAACTTTCATGTGGGTATTTCTGAATCTGCCCTAATGTCCCACAAACTCTGCAAAGCCTTTTTGAAAGGAGTTTTTCTTCTCAGACCTCCTATAAGAAATCCTCCTTCTCCTTGGGACCTAAATTTAGTTCTTGCTTCTTTGATTCTTCCCCCTTTTGAACCTGCAGTCTCCTGTTCTTTAAAATTATTATCATGGAAAACTCTTTTTCTGGTAGCTATTACATCAGCTAGAAGAGTTTCAGAGCTTCAAGCACTCAGCTGTCGTCCTCCTTATCTTTTGTTTCATAAGGACAGAGTATCCTTACGAACTAACCCGTCCTTTTTGCCTAAAGTGGTCTCGACATCAAATCTGAATCAAAGCATTGATCTACCAGTCTTTTTTCCAGAATACTCCAGTAGGTCTGAACAAAAATTACACTGCCTGGATGTTCACCGTCAATTGAGGTACTACTTGGATAGAACTAAACAGTTCAGATTTGATCAGCTGTTTGTCTCCTATGCGGAGAGCAGAAAGGGACTTTCAGTTTCAAAGGTATCATTATCCAGATGGCTAACATCATTGATTTCCCTTGTATATGAGATTAGACATCAAAAGCTACCTGATAAACCTAAGGCTCATTCCACCAGAGCTTTGGCTACTTCTTTAGCCTTCCAAGACAGACTGCCTATTGACACCATTTGTGCAGCGGCTACTTGGGCTACTCCTCACACTTTCATTTCTCATAAGTTGGATTTAGCTTCTAGGCATAGAGCTAACTTTGGTTCCACTGTTCTCAGGAGTCTGTTCCGTTAGGCCACCCGGGACAAGGTGCTAGGGACGCGGTCCCATCCAGCAAGAATGAAGGCGAGATAGACAACTTAACATATAGAAGTTATGTTCTTACCATAACGTTCCATGTTGGTTGTCTTCTCGCCTTCTTCTTGCGTCCCACCCTCCTTCCCCCTGACCTGGACAGACCTAGAGGAGTTGTGATTGTGACCTCTCTTTCTACCACCTCTTTTCTTAGACATATGCTATTATGCATATTTCCTGGTTCAGGATGTAGGTCACCCTTCTTTCTTCCTGTTGTTAGAGGTGGATTCTTTTTTAGTTATTCTGTTACTATTATAAGCTGGGGTTAGCTTACAAACGAGATCTGAGGTAACTCTCGCCTAGCATTGTGGGATATAAGGGGAGCCTCGAGCCGGTGGAACCAACTCTCGAGCTTTTAGAGTGGCCGAGTCGGAGCCGAGGTCGGCTCCGAACCCATCCAGCAAGAAGAAGGCGAGAAGAAGACAACTAACATGGAACGTTATGGTAAGAACATAACTTCTATTTTCCTTGCATTTTTAGTAGTCTGCTCTGCTTTTTAGTCTTTCCACAGCTCCAGTAGTGTTCAAAAAAATGCCTAGCACCTGTAGTAGCTTCCTTTTGTACTCGAATTCAGGTCTTCCCCTGCCTATATGATCTAATAATCCATGCTCCTCCTGCAGAAATCCTTCACATCTTTGATTCACCTGTCACCTTCTAATAGGTCTGGATTTCACCATGAATTGCAAAAATTATATATGGTCCCTACACAGGACCAGTCGTTTTGGGAATGTAGACTGCGACACCCACGATACATGCCTGACTGCTTTCTCCAGGAAAAGGTTCTCAGTCTGTCCCAATACTTCCAAGAGCTTTCTTCTGCATCCCATTGCCCAGCAAGGGAGAGGCCAAGGACCTTGGGATTTCTGCCATAGTTCCTATGCTTCCCCTGGCCAGATGGAAAATCCAGTGGTATCTGAAGTCTGTGTGGTCCCGGCATTGCCACCCCTTAGAGAGACTGATCCCACTCTTCACCCCTTGTATCAAGAAGGAGCCATCATGGTGGAAGAAACCGGTCATCCTTAACCCAGGATTACCCTTCTTGATTCCTCAACAGGTTCATATGGGCACCTTAGATGAGGTGTGGGGGGCCTGGATAGGATCTCAGTGCAGGTGAAGTGGCATTTCCAGTTCATGAAAACCTCCGCCTAAACTAAATTAGGGCTTTTGTGCAAGCCCTTCAGATTTTCACCGACATTTGGAAACCAGGACCCCTCAAGTGTACAATACCACAGTCATGTGCTACATAAACAAGGAGGCATCAGGTCTTGCCAACTTTGCAGGTGGCACAGGAGGCATTTAAAGTAACAGCACAAATTAACCTCACACTTAACAGCAACATATCCCTTCTCAGGACCGTGTCTGAACGACCCCAATGAGTGGACTCTGAGCAGGGTGGCCTTCCCCAGTGTCACTCTTCGGTGGGGCACCCATTGGACCTCTTTGCATCATCAAGCAACCATCAGCTTCCCTGTTCTGCACCAGGGACCCTTGTCCCACAACCTGGAGGACAAGATGCCTTCTCTTTCCAGTGGCTAGGGAAGTTCCTCTTCCGCTTCAAAGATCCTTCTCAAAGCATGCAGAGACACCCAAGCTCCTCCTACTGATTGCATTCTTTGTGAGGCAACATTGGCTTCCCCTGCCTTTTCACCTGGCAAAGGGAAATGCAGGAAAATTCCACTACAGCTTGACCTTTTAAATCAGCAATAGTGCTGCTCCATCCAAAGCTTCATCTCCCACCTGTATTCTTTGGATGTTAAAATGTCTGAGGGATTAAAATCCTCTGTCGAGGTAAAAGTCTTACAGAAGGCTAGAAGACCCACCACTACTAACACTTGTACAACAAAGTGGAAGCAGTTTTCTTTTTGGTGCTGCAAACTGTGTGGATTCACTCTTAGCACAGGGCCCTATGGTTCTGCTGTACCTCTGCGAACTTCTGTCAGGCTTGGTCTACTCTTCCCTTAAAGCTCATTTGTCTGCCATTAATGCTTGCCATCCTCTTTATCTCTGACCTAGTCAAAGTGGGGGGCTAGGTTTTTTGGAGGAGTTCTGCACTATTCAGCTGTTTTTAGTTTTTATGTTGTGGTATTTGTGTTAGATTAAGAACATTGGAGAGGTTTGAGAGCAGATGTAATTGGGTGACACCACATTTAAGACTGGGTAAAAGGTGTGAAAGGTGATCTTTATGTACTTCTAAAAGGGTCTTTAAATAAAGTTCAAAATGTCGAGCGGCCAAATATCCGAAAAGGACGTTCCTTGAAATGACTGTTATGGAGGGCTGTGCCCCCCCACACACACCCTACTAATTGTGTATACCAACTCCGAGATCGCACTACAGTGAGGAAAGGGCAAATTTTCCAGTCTTCACTGTACTGCGAACTTACAGTAGCGATATCGAGGAACAGCCTTTTTGGATATTTGGCTATTCAACATTTTGACTTTTCGTTTATTTTACAAGGGACCCTTCTGAAAGATGCTCTGTTACTGTGTGCATATTGACTTGCATACATTTACAGTTTTGCTTTACTGACAAGTTTGTTGTCCCTTTTCAAATTTTGTAAGCTACTTATTCATGTTTTTTGTTTCGGCTACTGATTTTGTATGTTAACCTTTCTACAACCTAACCGTGGCTGAATTGTCTCATTTTTGTTTACTGTTGAAAGGCAACTAAAATGGATCCAGTGGGCTCAATCCACTATCCTCTTTAGCATATACAGCTCCACATTACCCAGGAGTGTTTTTTGGTACATTTTAAATAGTTAATGTGCTTTAAAACATTTTACATTTTTATTTTGTTTGAACAATGTCCTTTTTCCTTTTGCTGTGTTCCTTTAATTGGTGTTACTGTTGGCATCTGATCTTTTCATTCGTTCCTCAATGTGTGGGTGTCTGATCTGACTCTGCCGCATACACTAGAATTTAGATCCAACTCTTGAGCTCCTGCCTCTAGCCACAATGTCCCAAGTCAGCTAACAGTACCTCAGATCTAGTTTGCCGTCTTGCACAAATGCAGATCCCTCTGCGAGAGCTAGTTTGAATACTTTAAGCTGTTTTTTTTTAGAGTAATTATACCTTATTTAAACTTTTTATCTTTTGTCCTATACTTAATCCCTCTTTCCTAATAGCTGTATACGAGATCTGATGTCTTTCATTCCCCCTCACAGCTGGGTTATGGAACTGACCCTCATATCTGCAGACTAGGATCCAAGTCTTGAGCTCCTCCCACTTCCCGTAAGCATTATCCTCTAACTCCCTCAGCATTTGTTGCAGTCAGTGACAGATGGGGTTTTGCAAGTCTCAAGCCTTTGGTACCTTTTTTGACAGTAGGATTGCTATATTTTTCTCTCCAGAATTTTCAGATAAGTGCCTTTTGTTTCCTTTTCCTCCCCTGCTGTAGCAGTGCAAGGCTAGGATCTTTTTCCCTTTTCTTTTCCTTGATTGGCAGCTAGGCTTTGCCCACGCTTTCTCTTCTCTTCCAGAGTTGGTTTGTGGGCTTATTTTTTTCTCCGTTGTTGGCTGTGATGGTGGTGGATGTTCATCGTTTTTACCCTGCTGCAGTCATCACACCAGGGTTATCCTGTCATTAGGCGGTCCCGCAGTCGGCCAGATTTCCAAAGTCTTGGTCCGACGTCGGTTGCTGTCGCCTCCTCCCGGACGTCAGAGCGCCAGGGGTACATATACTGCAACCGATGCCATTTTCTTCAGTCTTTCTTGCGCGGTGCCCGAAGCAGAAGCAGTTCGCAAGTGCCGGTCGGCTGTGATCCCCCCTCCAGAGAAGTCCCCGAGGGATGCTCTGATTCAGGATTGCCCCCCCCCCCCCAGTCTACTGTATGCTTATCCCCCTGTACCCTTTATCCCAAAGTTTCTTCAGAAAGCAAAATGTTTGAAGTCCTGTAAGACTCATTGCCCCCCTATTGGCCTCATCAGATTTGGTTCCCCTTCCTCTGGTCTCACCTGAAATATCCTCCATGGATAATTGAACCCAAGCAGGACCTCCTTTTTCACCTAATAAAGGTTTTTTTTTTCATGCCAGTCTGTCCCTCAAACTGACCGCTTGGCTTCGCCACCTGCAATGATTGTTCGAAGGTCCAGACTTGCTTCCCCTATCTGAGACCTTTTTCTAGCCTGCGAAAAACTGGCTACCCAGAACGTCTATGGGAGTAGAGGCCCAAAAGACAAATCTCTTCCATTTAAAGCGAACATTGACCCTTTTTCACCTCCAACAGCTACCCTGTTCCTTGCATATTTTTTCAAAGAAGGAGCTGGTTTCTCTACTATCAAACTTCAGTTTGTCGCAGTCTGTAACTTCCGTTGAGGTAATGTTTTCAGTTCCCCTAAAGCCTCCAAACTGCGCAAGGCTTTTTTGAAAGGGCTATTCCTCCTCAGGGCTCAAGTTAAAAGATCCTTCCCTGCCATGGGATCCCACTGTGGTCTTGTAAGGCTTGACTCAAACTTTTGAACCTGCAAGTGGTTGTGACTTAGTTTCTTTCATGGAAGACTGACTATCTCTTATCACCATCACTTCAGCAAAGAGAATTTCTGAGATCCAGGCACTGTCTTCTAAGCTTCCTTACATAATTTTCCACAAAGATAAGGGTGTTCCTTCATACGAATCCCTCTTTCATGCCCAAGGTAACTAGTTGAGGTTGGATTCTGTAGACCATACATCTACCAGTTTTCTCCCCAAATTTCTCTAATGAAGGAGAACGTTTGTCTGCTCCATGTTCATAGGTGCTTGTTTTTACCTTCGTAGGAAGAAGCCATTTTGAAAATCGGACCAGTTTGTCCTTTTCACATAGCTGCCTTGGTCAGGCTGTTTTAAATGTTAACTCTTGCTAAATGGATAACAAACTGTGTTACTTTGATTTATGCCAAGAATGGATTATGGTTGTCTCATTCTCGTAAGGCCCACTCAACTAGGTCTTGTCCACTTCATCTGCTTTTTCTTCCAGGACCTGTTCAGATATCTGTGCTGCAACCACTTGGTCAAAAACTCTTACCTTTGTCACGCATTATAAATTAGACATAGTTTCCAGGAGTAGAGCTTCCTTTGGTTTGGCATTGCTCCACCATATCCTTCCTTTAGACCACCCAGAAGCTGTATAGATTGGGACTCTAACTCAGCCGTAAGGGGAAATAAGAAACTACAGATTTATAATTTGTAAGTTATGTACTTGCCATGACTTGGTATCTGTGTTTTTTCATTCCTCCTCACCTACCCTCCCAGCCACCCCACTACCCAGTGCAGAAGAAGACCTGGAGAGTACGTTTTAGGAACGGATGATGATCTTCATGTTTCACTGTTGCAGTCATCACATTTGGGTTATCCCTGCCAGGGTAGCCTTCAGCCGGTCCAAATACCAGCGGCTTAGTATTTCTGTGTTGGTTGCTGTTGGTTCAGGACTGACGTCAGGTCATCAGTAGTATAAAGTAAGGCAGCCAATGCCATTACATCAGTCTGTCTTGCCGTGGAGCCTGAAGCAGAAGCAATTCGCACATTTACCGGTCGGCCGCTACCAGAGTTTCGTCTACCAATTTTTGAAGCTGAAGTCTTCTAAAGCTTAAGTACCCCTTTGGGGATCCTTTTTTTCTTGCACTAACTGGTGTCAGAAAAAGTTAACAATTGTCTCGCCTGTGGAAAGCAAATACCACACCGAGACTTTCATTTTTATTGCATCACTTGTTTAGGCCCAGACCACGATGTCCCCCACTGTTGCTTTTGTGCTTTGTTCAGCATCCGTTCTTGGGCCCTTATTGTAGCTAGATATTTTCGCTTACAGTCCTCTAACTCTGATATGGCTTTGGTAAGTCATCTGACAGCAGATCTTCCGAAAAAAAACATATAAAGATAGACATCTACAGACTGCACAGGTCCAAGCCTACCGACGACTCTCCCTTTAAGCTAATAATCAGCTCTCCAGTCCTCAGTGAAGTGCTTTCGCAGCTCCTGATGCCCGCTTCTGTGGATTTGCAGGCATGTACCGAGACCCTTTCGGAGTCGGGTATGCCGCAAAACTGTGTTCTTAGACTAAGGATCCTGTGGTTGTCTCTACCTATGGATGGGTCCGGAGCCGCTGAGCAGGCACCGGCTTCCAAGGAAGTCCTTCACAGTACCGATTCTAGACACAAACTGATGTCGTCTTTTGCAGTTACCATTCTTTCGAGCACTACCAAGTTTCTTAAGCCCAGGGTATGAATAACACCCAGGAAACCGATGACTCAGTCTGACACCTGCTTCCTTGTCCGTTTCGAATGCTTAAAATGGCGGAAGACATTATGCTGATCAGGGGAAGCCAAGCTACCCCTCCAAAAGGAAAAGAGATCTGTCCCCTGTAGTTTTGTCTGACCAAGAGTCTGACTGATGCAACCCCTCTCTACTTTTGAGGATTCTGATCGAGCATTCCATCCCTTCTGCCTGTCCCCCAGAGGATTTTTCTTTTGGGGGGAATCCTTCATACCTTAAGGGAGCATTTCCAATTGGAGAGTCAGGACTACCCTCAGTCTAAAAAGAGACTCTGGGAATTCTTGCATCTTCCACAGCACTGACCCTTGCCTCCCCCCCCCCCCCCCAGTCCTGGATGTTGTGGAAGATGTTGTCCTGGAATCCAGCTTGATTCTGGAACCCTCCCGCCTGCACCCAGAAAATCAGACTGGTACTATAGAGTCCCTGACTCGCACATTTCTTTTTAAAAATCCTACTGCTGACCCTGAGGTAATTTCTCAAGGTCCTAAAGGGATTAAAGCAACCTCTAAGAATCCCACCCCCTCAGGTAGGGATTCGTGAGCACTAGACAGATGGGGTAAAAATGTATACACCTCTGCTACTCTTGCTATTAGAGCATTAAATTGTCAGTTCCATGTGCTAAAATGTCAGCAACATGCCCTAGAACTCCAATATCTTCTTTCCCTGCTTATGCAGAAAATAGTTACAAGAGTTGATGCATTCTGCAAGTCAAGTAACTAAGCACACCTTACAATGTGGTTTTGATGCCCTAGAAGCATTTTACAGGGCAGCAGTCACTGATTCTATCCTTTAGAAGGCATGCTTGGCTTAAGGAACAGACCATGCCAAACCATGTCAAATCCAAATTGTTGGACACACCCTTGCACGAAGACAACTTGTTTGGCACCAAGACAGAAGAGGTCTTAAAGATGGAAGAAAAAGCGAAGTCTGTGCAGACAGTTAAAGAATTCTTATAGGTCCAGCCACCGAGGTTCAATAGGCATTGCCCCTCCAAGCACTGGTCCTTTCCTGCCCCCTCCAGGTCAGCTCAGCCCAGATCCAGGGAAAGCCCCCCCCCCCCCCCCGACAACAGCTGTAGGGAATGCAGAGATCTAAGCAATATAGTTCCTCCTCTTCAAAACCAGGGAGAGCAAAGTCACCCCCTTAAGATAAGAATTCTCAATGACTTTACCCCCTCCCAGTGCACACTTGCTCTTGTACCTAGGGGAAAACTCTCCTTTCATGCAAGCAGCTGAGCCACCATTAGCAATGACCACTGGTTCCTCAACATAGTGTCCCAGGGATACAAATTTTATTTCTACACACTGCAAACCCCAAAAGGGTCCCAGATCTTCCCCCAAACCAATGGGCAGAGGCCAAAAAGCAGGTCCTTTCCCTGCTCTCTCTGAGGGCAATAGAGCAGGTTCCTGCAGAACAGATAGGCCAAGGTTTCTACTCCAGACTCTTCCTGGTACCCAGAAAAGAGGGTACATGGCACCCCATCCTTGATCTATCCATTCTAAACATTTTTCTGGTGATACCAACATTTAAAAAGCTCACCCTCCAGCACCTTCTACCTATGCTTTCCAAAGATGCTTGGTTATCCACCGTAGACTTAAGAGGCCTACCTACGCATCCCAGTCAGGGAATCGTGCAGGAAATACTTGTGTTTCAGGGCAGGATCACTGCACTTTCAGTTCTCTGCGCTTCCCTTTGGCTTGTCCACTGCTCCCAGAGTTTTCGCAAAATGTCTGGCTCCTGCCATTGCTTTTTACAGGCAAAAGTATTCAAATTTACCCATACTTAGATGACTGCCTAATTCAGGCAGACAATCTGGAAAAGCTGCTAAAGCACTTGACCTTTGTAAAGGACCTGCTGACCTCCCTGGGGTACACTATCAATGAAAAGAAGTCCAAACTAGTACAGAGACAAATTGTATTCCTGGGAGCAAGCCTGGACACAGCATCCCAAATGCCATTCCTTACTCCACAAAAACAAACCTACCTGACAGCCTACTTCTTTCAACTAGCCACTAGGATCCAGATGTTTATGTTACACTGCTGCAGTCATTACACTTGGGTTATCTTGCTGTCAGGCGGTTCCCCAGTCGGCCTGAGTTCCCAAGTCTAGGTCTGGCGTCTGTTGCTGTCGCCTCCTCTCTGACGTCCGTGCGACAGGGGTATATAAGATGCAGCAGACACCATTTTCTTCAGTCTTTCTTGCTGCGCGGTGCCCGAAGCAGAAGCAGTTCGCAAGTGCCGGTCGGCCGACTCCTGAGATTTTCATTCCGAATCCAGAACCGAAGTCTTCTACAAAGCTAAGTACCCCGTTGGGGAAACTTTTTCTTGCCTCAGACCAATGTCAGTAAAAGTTAATAACTGTATTTCTTGTGGGTAGCAAATACCTTGTAAGGATTTCCACTCCTATTGTATTCCATGCCTAGGCCCAGACCACTAGGACCCAGTTATCCACAAGGAAAATCCTGCAAGCTCTAGGGTTCATGGCTTCTTGCATTCTACTCATTCCATATGCCAGACTGCATATGAGGAAACTACAGTGGTACTTAAAAAGCCTTTGGTGTCAGCACTCCCAAGACTTGGAAACTTGTACCAATGATACCTTGTCTAAGGAAAGATTTTCTTTGGTGGGCAGCTGCATGCTACCACAACAAGGGACTTGCCTTCTCACTACTCCCCCCCCCCCCAGACCCTCACCACAGACGCATCAGACCATGCTTGGGGTGCACACCTGGACGGCAGGTGCATACAGGGCCAGTGCAGACCACAGCAAATCCCTCTGATGTCGATCAAAACGATGTCTGTGCAGCACACCTTGATGGCTTTCAAGCCCCTTCTCTCTCCAGGGGCTCTCATGATCAAAACAGATAACACCACTGTGATGTGATGCATCAAGCAGTGAGGGACTTGCTCCTATCCTCTATGCAGGCTGGCCATGACCCTTTGGCCCACAGCCTCTGCAATGCAACTACACCTGTTAGCACAATTCCTACCAGGCTGTCTCGACTCTCTGGCAGACCAATTAAGCAGAAATCTTCTGGACCCATACAAGTGGCAGCTCAACAGAAGTACCTTCACCCTAATAACTCAGAAATGGGGCACCCCGAAGGTCTACCTTTGCCTCCCACACAAACCATCAGCTCAGCAAATTCTGCACCAGAGAGCGTCACTGCATAGCTTGGAAATTGGATGCCGTGTCCTTCCCCTGGGTCAAGTCTATCTGTAGGTTCCTTTCTTCCACTACCTCTCATTCTCAGGGTGGTACTCGGAATAAAGGAGGAAAAACAAAGGGCCATTCTTATAGCTTCAGACTGGCCCCAGCAGCATTTGTACCCCTTCCTGTGCAGCTTTCCCCGCTACCCCCATGGCATCTTCCTCAAATTCCAAACCTCCTGACCCAGAGGGAAGGGGAATTCGTGCATCCCCATTTGCAGACCCTCAAATTGTCAGTTTGGCTTATTCCCTAACCCCAAATCAATCTGCCGACCTCAGTAAACAGGTTCTGGATGTTATCTGTGAGGCCAGATACCTTAGTACCAGAAAGTCTTGTGCTGATGGCCTGGATCCAGGTGCAGAACCTTTTCCATTTAAGGGAGCCGATGGCATAGCCCTCCCTACCTCCCTCTCATCCTGGATTACTTAGCTGACCTACTAAACAGTGGCCTCTCCCTCTATAAAAATTAATGTCTGTGCTATTTCTGCTCATTTTTCCACTGATTAGCCCCTTTTTCTCGCACCCTTTGATCAGACGTTCCCAAGAAGGGGCTAGCAACTTGAGGCCACCCAGGACACCAGCACCAGCTTGGGACATTAACTTTGTTATTGGAAAAGCTCACCTTTCGAACCAGCTTCTTCTGCAGAGTTAAAATTTCTCTCCTGGAAGACAGCATTCCTTTTGGCTATCACTTCAGCCAGAAGAGTTTGAGCTGCAAGCACTCATTGATGTGGAACCCTTCATCTTCCATGCAGAGTATCCCTCAGAACTAACCCATTCTTCATGCCCAAGGTGGTGTCCAGTGTGGGGTCAAACCAATCCATTCATTTGCCCACCTTTTTATCCTAATCCCCAGAACGAGGAAAGGATTCTGCACTCTCTAGATGTGCACAGACAGCTCAGATTCTATCTAGACAAGACTAAATCCTTCAGAAAGTCTGATCAATTGCTGGTTAGCTTTACTACAGGAGCAGAAGGCAAAGCAATCTCCAAACAAACCATTTCCAAATGGATAGCGCACTGCATCCATGTCTGCGACAAACAGCATGGAAAGCCTCCCCCAAGGGGGTCAGGACTCACTCCACCAGAGCAGCCTCCACCTCTGCAACTTTCCTCAGAGGAGTCCCCACCAGGGACATCCTGGAGACTATCACCTGGGCATCTGTTAATACGTTTGCCAAGCATTACCACCTGCCTCTTTGTTTTCTTCAAATCCAGGGCAGAGTTGGCCTCTGCAGTCTTGCAGGACATCCTAGCCACCCCCTAATTTCCTTGACTGCTTCCACCTATTCCTCAGCTTTGGGAATCGACCCAAATATGATGACTGCAACAGTGAAACACGAACATAGTACAGTGGTGTACACTGTTTACTATCAGATGTTCGGAATATTGTTAGAATGTACAGATGTCTGAACCAAATGTTCGGAAATATATACACCGAACAGTGTAAATGTCGAACTGAGCATTTCAGTGCAGTCGAATTTCAAAAATGTCGACTACACTGAAATGCTCCTACCCACCCAACGTACTACAGCTGGTTTTTGCAGGGGGGCAAGCTCCCTGCACCCCATATAACCCCCCTACTTATGTACAAACTCAGAGCTTGCACTACAGTGAGGGTGAGGGTACATTTCCCCATCCCCACTATAGTGCAATCTGCACTGCAGTGTTGGAGCTGACAACAGTGGCCGTTCGCTTTTGACAGCATCAACATTGTGGTGATCGCCCTAACTGTTCTGCTATGTGGTTTTCACACGCACTTCTTTCGTCTAAAAGACTAACGAACATGTGATAGTAAACAGTGTACACTTACCATAAATGTAGATGTTAGTGTATTCACTGTTGCAGTCCTGGTTTCCCTCCCTCCATCCCCCTTTCTTCTCTTTCCTTTCTAAGGGACATATTGGTATTTACTTTCTACTGGTGGGGTTCTTCCACCAGAACCTGGCTCCTACTTAGGGCAAGAAAAACTGATGTAATGGCGTCTGCTGCCTTACTTTATACTACTGACGTCAGTCCTGAAGCGACAGCAACTGATTCACAAATACTAAGTCTCTGGTATTTGGGCTAGCTGATGGTTACCCTGGCAGGGATAACACAAATATGACTGCAACAGTAAATACAAACATCTACATTTATGGTAAGTGTACCCAACTGTACTTCCCCTTCTCCCTTGCCTGAAAAGGGAGATTGCTTGGTGGATTTTTCAGAAACTCCTCCAAAAGGATGGGGAACAGCACTCAGCTCCTTGAAAGTACAAGAAACCTGGTCCCCATCGAAAAAGAACACGTCAATATAAAAGAAATGAGGGCATTGCTACTTGCTCTTCGAACCTTTCAGTCCCTCTTCATTCCAGGCCATCTCAAAATCTTCACAGACAATATGACCATTCTCTGGTATGTGAACAAGCAGGGACGGACAAAGTCTTGCCTCCTTTGCAGATTAACCCTGCAACTGTTGGAACTGGCTGTCAAATGTCAGACTCACCTCCAGGCTGTGTATATCCCTTCCAACCTGAATGTAGTGGCAGACTCCTTGAGCAGGTCCAAAACACAATGCCACGAATGGATGTTTCACAGGTATATGTTCCTGAACACTGTCCACAGATGGGGTACTCCACAAGTAGACCTGTTTGCCTCCCCCATGAACAAACAACTTCCACAGTTTTGTAATAGAGACTCATGTCCTGTGTCTCGAAGGTGGATGCCCTCAGCTTTTCAAGAAGGGGATGTTTCTTTATGCATCCCCCCACTAACCAAACAAACTTGATGGCAACTCCTTTTTTGCCAAGACAAAATTAGTTCCCCCCCTACTCCTGCATTTAGTCAATGGCAATCACCACAAGTTACCAACAGTGGCCCTTCTCACACAACACAAAGGAACTCGCATTCATCCCCACTTGTCTACTCTTCAGCTGACATTGTGGGTGATGGTGTTTTAATTCCTTTCAGGAACCTTTTTTGAGGGCATGCTTATGGTTCTGCAGGAGGCCAGAAAACTGAATGCTATAAAATCTTGTTTATTCAGTTGGAAGATTTTCACTTTGGGTTTCATAACCAGGACCCACTTACAATGGAACTCCCACTGGATATTCATCGTGCATACAGCTGCAGTAATCACAGATGGGTTTTCTGCAGTCAGGCGGGTCCTCGGTCGGCCGAATTCCAATGTCTAGGTCAGGCGTCGGTTGTCGTCACTTTCTTTCCTGTCATCAGTGCGACAGGGGTATATAAGACACAGCCGACGCCATATTCTTCAGTCTTTTTTGCCGCGTGGTGCCCGAAGCAGAAGCAGTTCGCAAGTGCCAGTCGGCCAGCTCCTGAAATTACGAATAATTGGAAACCGAAGTCTTCTTTAAAGCTAAGTACCCCGTTGGGGAAACTTTTCTTGCCTCGGACCGATGTCAGACAAAGTTAACAATTGTATTTCTTGTGGGAAGCAAATACCGCATAAGGATTTCCATTCCCTCTGCATACCTTGTTTAGGCCCAGACCACGACGTCTCGGCCTGTCGCTTTTGCGCTACTTTCAATAAACGCACTATTAAACGTCGGGCAGAGTTCGCCCAGCACTTTTTTGGTAAAACCTTTGATTATAAAATGTCGGATACTCCGACTACAGTTTTGTCCAAAAACACAAGGACAAAGACTGACATGCGAGGCCCGCGGTCTCCACCGACACCATGCCAAAACCGGCTACACGTGGTCCGGTTCTCAGCGAGGTGCCTACGCAGCTCCTGACTACCGGCGACACTCCTTTGGCGGTGTCCTCTGTAACCGAGATCGCAGGTACCTCGGCCCATACCCAGACTACAACCACCAAAGCCACTGTGAGTGTTGAGCCTCCTAATGTGTATAGGTCCACTTCCACCCATGGTGTTTTTAGACCTTCATCTTCCCTCTCCATTAAGGCCTTTACTAAGTCCAAATCAGCCATGCATCCCAAGAGGCCTGTTGCACAGGGCCCATCTCCAGGCCCCATGCCTAAAAAGCAGATGCTAAAAATGGCTGAGGATTTAATTACTCTTATCAGGGGTTCCCAGCCCCCTCCAGACAAGAGACCCCGAGTGGAGGAAGCTTCTCCCTCTTCTGACCAGGATTCCATTTTTTCAGAACACTCTGATGAAGAGGAACACTCGTACTCCCCTTTTGAAGATTCGGATGCTGAGCAGTCCATTCCTTCTGCATCTCCCCAGAGGATTTCTCTTTTGGGGAAACCTTGCACACCTTGAGGGAACACTTCCATTGGGAAGGCCAAGACTTTTCTGATTCCAAGAAAAGACTTGGGGAATTTCTTTTGTTACCTCAGCACAGACATCTGGCGATACCTCCTGTCTTGGACATACTTGATAATGTTTACTTGGAGGCTTGCATAAATCCGGATTCCCTGCCTCCTGCCCCAGTCAAGCCTGATGGGTACTACAGAGTTCCTACCTCTCAATTTCTTTACAAAAGCCATAATGCTGACCCTGAAACCATTTCTCAAGGCCCCAAGGGAATGAAGGCCTCTACTGCTAAGAATCCACTACCTTCCGAAAGAGAGTCTAGATCCTTAGAAAGGTGGGGAAAAAAGGTATATACCTCGGCCACCCTAGCCATGAGGGCCTTAAATTGTCAGTTCCATATGCTTAAATATCAGCAGTTTCTGTTATCACAATTAAGAAATAAAATGTCTCAACCTGAACAACCAGATTTGAAGTAGTTGCAGGATATGATGCATAGTGCAGAACAAGTGGGTAAACACACCTTACAATGTGGCTTGATGCCCTAGAGGCCTCAAGTAGAGCTGCTGTGACAGGATCAGTCATTCATAGACATGCCTGGCTTAGAGAACAAACCTTGCCTGACCATGTTAAAGCTAAGCTACTAGATGTTCCTTTACAAAAGGATGTACTATTTGGTACTAATGCTGAGGAGATACTACGGAAAATGGAAGAAAAAGCTAAATCTATGCAAACTGTCAAAGCTTTTCTACAGGTTCAACAACCACATTTTAGCAGAAATTGGCCTGCAAAGAACTGGTCCTTTCCAGCCACGGACAAGCCACAAAGAGGTAGATACAGGTGCACAAGGGGCAGAGGACAACCTCAAGGATCATATAGAGGCAGACCGTGGCAAACTCCAGCAACAAGAGATGGCGAAGACAGTGCACAGCAATACAGGAAACAAACCCAATGACTTCCCCCTTTCCATTCCAAGCAAGTCTCAGCTGGCAGCACCCTTGGGAGGAAAGCTGGCATTATTTACAAGAAATTGGCATATTATCACAACAGACAAATGGATCCTGGACATTATAAACAGAGGCTACAGATTTCACTTTCACACTCTTCCAAAAATGAGAGGCATGCCGAACCTGCCACACAATCAAAGGGCAGAGGCTCGAATACAAATTTCAAAGCTTATGGCCATGAAAGCTATTCAAGAGGTACCTACTCACGAACAAGGTCAAGGTTTTTATTCCAGACTTTTTCTGGTACCAAGGAAAGGAACCAACTGGAGACCCATTTTGGACTTATCCATCCTAAACACATTTCTACTCGTACCAAAATTCAAGATGCTCACATTACAGCAGCTTCTTCCCATGCTGGGCAAGGAGTTTTGGCTGGTAACATTGGACCTCAAGGAGGCATACCTGCATGTCCCAATCAGACAAAGCTGCAGAAGATACCTCAGATTTCTTGCAGGTTCAATCCACTATCAATTATCTGCATTGCCCTTTGGCTTATCTACTGCGCCCAGAGTATCCACGAAATGCCTGGCATCAGTAATTGCCTACTGCAGACTTCAAGGGATACAAGTTTACCCTTATGTGGACGACTGTCTGATCCAAGCGGACAACAAGCACCTACTTCTGGAACATCTGGCTTATGTAACACGGTTATTGAATTCTGTGGGATACACAGTCAACAAGGAGAAATCCAGGCTAACACCATCTCAGAAAATAACTTTCCTGGGTGCCAACTTGGACACAAACACCCAGATGGCCTATCTTACGCCAGAAAAACAAGGGCAACTAACTCATTACTTCAAAATACTAGCAAATTGTACCAGGTTCACTGCAAGGAAAATCCTGCAGGCTTTGGGCTTCATGGCATCTTGCATTCTTCTAATCCCATGTGCAAAGTTGCATATGAGGAAACTTCAATGGTACCTAAAAAACCTATGGTCTCAACACAGCCACAGTTTGGAAACAATAATACCAATAATTCCATGTTTGCAAAAGGAATTTCTATGGTGGGCCCAAGCATGCCAAACAAACACAGGTCTTCCATTCTGCAAGCCTCAAGCAAATCAAGTCATCACAACAGACGCCTCAGACTACGCCTGGGGGGGGGGGGGGGGCGGGGGGCGCACATGAGACAGGTGCATTCAGGGCAAATGGTCCCAAAAGGAAAAGCACCTTCACATCAATCAAAAAGAAATGCTAGCAGTGATAAATGCAATTACAATTTTCAAGGACGACCTGCATCCAGGGCAATTATTGATAAGAACAGACAACACCACAGTAATGTGGTACATAAACAAGGTGGAACACATTCATACCCCCTGTGCAGGCTAGCCATGTCGCTTTGGAACTTGACTCTGGAATGGCAAATCGAACTTCAAGCACAGTACTTGCCAGGATTGGAAAACACGCTGGCAGACAATCTAAGCAGAAATATGACAGATCCACACGAATGGAAGTTACATCCTCAAGTGTTTACAAAGATAATCCAAGCGTGGGGAAGACCAGACATAGATCTCTTCGCCTCCCACAGGAACCATCAATTGAAAAAGTTCTGTTCAAGGACCTTTCATCTGAAGGCTTGGAGAGTGGACGCCCTTTCTTTCAGTTGGGCAACATGGACAGTTTACGCTTTGCCTCTTCTGCCCAAGGTGCTCTTGAAAGCAAGAGCAGACAGACCGAAGATGATACTGATTGTTCCAGACTGGCCAAGACAACACTGGTACCCACTCCTGAGGAGCCTAACACATACTCCTCCCTGGACCCTACCTCTAATGCCTCTTCTACTGACTCGGCAGAGCTACAAAACTCTTCAGTCAGCTGAAAACTCTCACTCTGGCTGCATGGAAAATTCCTTAACACCACAACAGACCCTACTCTCCAAAGAGGTGCAGGATGTCATTTTGGAGGCCAGAAGGCCATCTACTAGAAAGGCTTACTCCGCAAAATGGAAATGTTTTTGCGCTTGGAATGAGAAAAAAGGCCAGGAGCCTAGAAAACTGAATTTGCCTCCGATATTACAGTATCTAGCTGAGCTGTTGAACAGTGGACTTCCTCCATCAAAATTCATGCCTCAGCCATTTCTGCAGAATACAACACTGATCCACCCTTATTCTCTCACCCACTTTTAAGACAGTTCCTCAGAGGAGCTAAGAATATAAGACCTCCAAGGAAACAACCAGTACCAGCCTGGGATCTTAACTACATTCTAGAAAAATTAACATTACCTCCCTTTGAACCAGCTGCCTCTACAGATTTGCAATATTTGTCCTGGAAAACAGCCTTCCTTCTGGCCATTACCTCAGCTCGTAGGGTTTCGGAACTACAAGCCCTCATGGCTGTGCAGCCCTTTCTCATCTTCCATCAGGACAAGGTTTCCCTCCGAACCAACCCTTCATTTATGCCTAAGGTAGTATCCAGGGTAGCTTTAAATCAGGCCATACACTTGCCTACCTTTTACCCCAATCCTCAAAACAAAGGGGAAAGGCTGCTACATTCCTTAGACATCCATAGACAGCTACGTTACTATTTGGACAGAACACAGCCCTTCAGGAAATCAGAACAACTTTTTGTGTCCTACGCTGTAGGAGATCAAGGGAAGCCAAGCCATTGCATATGGTTTTGTTACTCCTTTCATGGCAAACCTGTTCCTACAGGCATCAGATCCCACTCCACAAGGGCCATAGCTACCTCTACAGCCTTCCTCAGAGGAGTCCCTACCAAAGATATTTTGGAGGCAGCCACTTGGAGTTCTGTGCATACCTTCACAAAACACTACCACCTGCCTTTATATTCCAAAACTAGAGCAGGCTTTGCCACTGCTGTGTTGCAGGGCATTCTGGCTGCTCCCAGTTCCACCTAGTGCCTACCACCCTGTGCGTAGCTTTGGGATTCTACCCATCTGTGATTACTGCAGCTGTATGCACGATGAACATAGTGCAGATGTCCTTCAAGGATGCATCTGCAGTCATAACAAATAGGGTTGTCCTGTCGTCAGGCAGCCCTTCGGTCGGCCGGATTCCAAAGTCTGGGTCCGGCTTCGGCTGATGTCACACTTCACCAGTCATCTCTGCTGGTCTTCGGGTATAAAGGCATCAGCCGACGCCATTTTCCTCAGTCTTTCTTGCCGCGTGGCGCCCGAAGCAGAAGCTGTTCGCAAGTGCCGGTCGGTCAGATCCAGAGATTACTACTACCGAATACTACTTCGAAGACTTCTAAAAAGCTAAGTACCCCGTTGGGGACTCTTTCTTGCCTCAGCCGATGACAGAAAAAGTCAATAACTGTTTAACTTGTACCTCATAAAGATTTCCACTCTTACTGCCTGCCTTGCTTAGGCCCAGACCACGACGTAGCAGCCTGTTCGGCCTGTGCTTCCTTCAACCGACGAACGCTTAGGCGTCGGTCGGAGTTTGCTGAACAGTTTTTCGGCTCAGATTTTGCATACATTATGCCGTCGGATCCTCCGACTACCCAAATTGTTAAAAAACGCAAAGAAAGACCGACACTCGCGGTCCGTGGTTTCGACCGAAACCACGGTTAAGCAAGCCGCGAGTGTCTCTGTTTCGGCCGAAACCGAGAAAGCCGGTCAATCTTCAGCCGAATCCATGACTACTACTGAGGCTCCTGCTACCTTAGTTGAATCGGCCTCAGAAGTTTTGCCTACTACTGTGGTTCCTAGTGATTTATCAGACACCATCCCTTTGGATGTCTCTACCCCAGCACGTGGTGCTGCTAGGCCTCCTGCAGCCATGTCTATTAAGGCCTTTGCCAGGGCTAAAGCAGCCAAAACTGTTAAATCAGTGCCTGTTAAGCCCCCTTCACACAGGCCCACTTCTAGTTCACAAATGCTTACTCTGGCAGAGGATTTAATATCCTTAGAGGATCCCAATCTCACCCAGACAGGGCCTCTCAGCCCCCAGAAAAGAGATCTAGGGCAGAGCCCCCCGAGCCAGTGTCCTCTGATGATTCTGCGGATGACTCAGACATTACAGACCAGCCAGAGGCTCCTTTTTCTACTTATGAAGATTCAGATGCTGAAGAATCCATTCCATCTGCCTCTCCACCAGAGGAATTTTCCTTTGGGAAACCTTACATGCCATGAGAGAACAATTCCAATGGCAGGGACAAGATTTCTCAGATTCAAGAAAAAGGCTTAGGACATTTCTGCACTTACCACAACATAGGCCCTTATCTATACCTCCAGTACTGCCTGTTGTGGATGATGCATTTAATGATGTTTGCACCGCTCCTGATACTTTACCTCCAGCCCCTGCCAAACCAGATAGATTTTACAGGGTGCCAGACACTCATCACCACCTATACAAGGCCCCACTTGCAGATCCTGAGACTATATCCCAGGGGCCTAAGGCAGTAGCCTCGACCTCAACAAAACACCCTATTCCTTCTGAAAGGGAATCCAGGTCCTTAGAGAGATGGGGGAAAAAAGTTTACACCTCTGCTACTCTCTCAGCTAGAGCTTTAAACTGTCAGTTTCA
This sequence comes from Protopterus annectens, assembly GCF_019279795.1. NCBI lineage: Eukaryota > Metazoa > Chordata > Ceratodontiformes > Protopteridae > Protopterus > Protopterus annectens. Next base: position 197,838,842 of record NC_056733.1, read on the forward strand.
TATGATCCAATACCAAGAGTCTATGCTTGATCAGTTAACTAAGAAGCTGTCCTCTGATGACTCCTTAGATAAGAAATATGTTTTAGAAATGGTAAATAACATCCAACAGGTTAGTAACAATTCTTTAAAATGTGGCTATGATGCACTGGAGGCTTCATTTAGATCAGCCATGACTGGCACATTGATAAGAAGGCATGCATGGTTGAAAGAACAGGCCTTGCCGGATCATGTTAAAGCAAAGCTGTTAGATGCTCCTATGGATAAGACCAGTCTATTTGGTACACCTGCTCAGCAAGTAATGAAGAAAATGGAAGAGAAGGCAAAATCTGTACAAACAGTTAAGGATTTCTTACAGGTTCAGCCCCCAAGGTTTAGCAGGAACTGGCCTGCCAAAAATTGGTCCTTTCCAGACTCCTCAAAATCTGAGGCAGGAATAGACGCTCTAGAGGCAGAAATCCATCCAGAGGAGGTGCCTACATAGGACGACAGTGGCAAGGCAATAATCGAGGCACAGACACAACCACTGCCACTACAACAGGACAATCACAGTGACTTGGCTCTGACACCGCCTACCAGGGAGCAAATAGCAGCACCTTTAGGCGGAAAGTTAGCCATATTTTCAAAAAATTGGCACTATATCACAAAAGACAAGTGGATTTTGCAAACCATAGACCAAGGCTACAGGTTCCATTTCCACACCTTACCAGTAAAAAGAGGAATGCCAAACCTACCTCCAAATCAAAAAACAGAAGCTCTAAAGCAGATAACGGAATTAACAAAGATGAGAGCTGTGGAAAGAGTACCTATAACAGAACAGGGCAAAGGATTCTACTCCAGACTCTTCCTAGTACCAAGGAAAGAGAAAAGTTGGAGACCTATTCTCGACCTGTTCGTCTTAAACACATACATCATTGTCCCAAAATTCAAAATGCTGACCCTACAGCAACTTCTTCCCATGCTGGGCAAGCAGTGTTGGCTGGTAACTCTAGATCTCAAGGAGGCATACCTGCACGTCCCCATACGACCAAATTGCAGAAGATACCTCAGATTTCTTGCAGGATCAGAGCATTATCAATTCTCAGCATTGCCCTTTGGCTTATCTACTGCGCCCAGAGTATTCACAAAATGCCTGGCATCAGTAATCGCTCACTGCAGGCTACAGGGAATCCAAATTTATCCATACCTGGACGACTGCCTGTTACAAGCGGACAACAAAAGCAAGCTGACAACAGATTTACAAAGAGTCATTTGCTTACTACAAGCCCTGGGATACACAGTCAATTTACAAAAGTCAAGACTGATACCATCCCAAACAAGAACATTCTTGGGTGGAATTGGACACAGTAAAACAAATGGCATTCCTAACGGCAGAAAAACAAAAACAACTCCCTCTTTACTTCTTGGCATTAACAAAGCAGAACAAACTAACAGCAAGAAAAGTACTGCAGGCCTTGGGCTTCATGGCATCATGCATAATCTTGGTCCCACATGCCAGACTGCATATGAGAAAGCTACAGTGGTACCTAAAGAATTTATGGTCTCAACACAGGCACAGCTTAGAAACCGAAATCCCACTAATCCCATGCCTGAAACAGGAGTTCCTATGGTGGGCTCAAGCATGCCAGTCAAACCCAGGCTTACCCTTCCACAACTTTCAAGCAAGCCAAACCATCACAACAGACTCCTCAGACCTAGGCTGGGGGGTGCACATGTTGGACAAATGCATACAAGGATTGTGGACTCAAGACCAGCTGCACCTGCACATAAACCAAAAAGAAATGCTGGCAGTAAAACTAGCAATCCAGAAATTCAGACCATTCCTCAAAGAAGGCCATTTAATGATAAGGACAGACAACACCACAGTCATGTGGTACATCAACAAGCAGGGAGGCACTCATTCATACCCACTATGCAGAATGACTCTGGACCTTTGGAATATGGCTCTGAGCTACAACATCCAGTTACAGGCAATATTTGTGCCGGGAAAAGAAAACACCCTAGCAGACATGTTAAGCAGAACCACCTCGGATGCTCACGAATAGATGCTACACCCGGACATCTTCAAGGCCATCACAAAGAAATGGGGAGTGCCACAAATAGATCTATTCGCATCCCCACTCAATCACCAGCTGAAAAAATTCTGCACAAGGACATAAAACCCACTTGCATGGAAGGTGGACTCTCTCCTTCAGTTGGAAAGGCCTGACAGCATATGCATTTCCACCTCTTCCTTTGATGCACAAGGTACTACTGAAAATCAGAGAGGAATGCCCAAGGATAATCCTGATAGCTCCGAATTGGCCAAGACAACACTGGTATCCATTGCTGAGGAGCATGTCTCGGGGGAGAATGTGGTCAATACCCCTGATGCCTTTGATGTTAACTCAGAACAACTACAACATCATGCACCCAAACCTAAAAACCTTGCAACTGACTGCCTGGAACATCACATAGCAGCATCTAACCCAGACCTATCCCAAAGGGTTAAAGGCATTATCCTTGAAGCATGCAGACCTTCAACAAGAAGGAACTATGCAGGAAAATGGAAAAGGTTTGTCATTTGGAGTGCTGAAAGAGGAAAAGATGTCGAACATAGATATTGCTAACATCCTGGAGTACTTGGCAGAGCTTCTACATACAGGCCTGTCCTATTCCTCCAAGATACATGCATCAGCTATTTCAGCAGAGTACAGCTTCAATCCACCTGTCTTTTCGCATCCTCTACTCAGGCAGTTCCTCAGAGGGATCAAGAATGTAAAACCTCCTAGGAAACCACCATTGCCAGCATGGGACTTTAACTTTGTGCTAAAAAAATTAACACTCCCTCCATTTGAACCAGCAGCAACAGCAGATCTTCAACACCTATCATGGAAAACTGCTTTCCTACTGGCAATTACTTCAGCAAGGAGGGTTTCGGAACTACAGGCCTTAATGGCAGTACAACCCTTCCTAATCTTCCATCAAGATAGGGTGTCCATGAGAACTAATCCTACATTTATGCCTAAGGTGATGTCCTTCATGGATGCATCTGCAGTCATAACTGGGTTGTCCTGTCGTCAGGCAGCCCTTCAGTCGGCCGGATTCCAAAGTCCGGGTCCGGCTTCGGCTGATGTCGCACTTCACCCGACGTCATCTCTGTTGGTCCTCTGGTATAAAGGCATCAGCCGACGCCATTTTCCTCAGTCTTTCTTGCCGCGTGGCGCCCGAAGCAGAAGCTGTTCGCAAGTGCCGGTCGGTCGGATCCAGAGATTACTTCTACCGAATACTACTTCGAAGACTTCTAAAGCTAAGTACCCCGTTGGGGACTCTTTCTTGCCTCAGCCGATGTCAGAAAAAGTTAATAATTGTTTAACCTGTGGGAAACAAATACCTCATAAAGATTTCCACTCTTACTGTCTGCCTTGTTTAGGCCCAGCCCACGACGTAGCAGCCTGTTCGGCCTGTGCTTCTTTCAACCGGCCGAACGCTTAGGCGTCGGTCGGAGTTTGCTGAACAGTTTTTCGGTTCTGATTTTGCGTACATTATGCCGTCGGATCCTCCGACTACCCAATCTGCCAAAAAACGCAAAGATAAAGACCGACACTCGCGGTCCGCGGTTTCGGCTGAAACCATGGTTAAGCAAACCGCAAGTGTCTCGGTTTCGGCCGAAACCGAGAAAACTGATCAAAGTACAGCTGAATCTATCTCTACAACTGAGACCCCTGCTACCATTCTTGAATCGGCCTCAGAAATTATACCCACTACGGTGGTTGCCACTGACTTATCAGACACCATTCCCTTGGATGTCTCTACCCCAGCACGACAGTGGCAAGGTAACAACAGAGGCACAGACACAACCACTGCCACCACATCAACACAACCACAGTGACTTAATCCTAAATCCGCCTACCAGGGAACAAATAGCAGCTCTTCTAGGCGGAAAGTTAACCTTATTTTCAAAAAACTGGCACTATATAACAAAAGACAAGTGGATTTTACAAACCATAGATCAAGGATACCGGTTCCACTTCCACACTTTACCAATCAAAAGAGGAATGCCAAATCTACCTCCAAATCAAAAAACAGAGGCTCTACAACAGATAATGCAGTTAGCAAACATGAGAGCTGTGGAAAAAGTGCCAACTGCAGAGCAAGGAAAGGGGTTCTACTCAAGACTATTCCTAGTTCCAAGAAAGGAAAAAGTTGGAGACCAATTCTCGACCTGTCCGCCTTAAATACATACATCATTGTCCCAAAATTCAAAATGCTGACCCTACAGCAACTTCTTCCCATGCTGGGCAAGGAGTGTTGGCTGGTAACTCTAGATCTCAAGGAGGCATACCTGCACGTCCCCATTCGACCAATCTGCAGAAGATACCTCAGATTTCTTGCAGGATCAGAGCACTATCAATTCTCAGCATTGCCCTTTGGCTTATCTACTGCCCAGAGTATTCACAAAATGCCTGGCATCAGTAATTGCCCATTGCAGACTACAGGAATACAAATTTACCCATACCTGGACGACTGCCTGCTACAAGGGACAACAAAAGCAAGCTGACAACAGATTTACAAAGGGTCATCTACTTGCTACAAGCACTGGGATACACAGTCAATCTACAAAAGTCAAGGCTGATACCATCCCAAACAAGGACATTCTTGGGCGGAATTGGACACAGTAAAACAAATGGCATTCCTAACTGCAGAAAACAAAAGAACTCCCTCTTTACTTCTTGGCACTAACAAAGCTGAACAAGTTAACAGCAAGAAAAGTACTGCAGGCCTTGGGCTTCATGGCATCATGCATAATCCTGGTCCCACTTGCCAGACTACATATGAGAAAACTACAGTGGTACCTAAAGAATTTATGGTCCCAACACAGTCACAGCCTAGAAACAGAAATCCCACTAATTACATGCTTAAAACAGGAGTTCCTATGGTGGGCTCAGGCATGCCAGACAAACCCAGGCCTACCCTTTCGCAGATGTCAAGCAAGCCAGACCATCACAACAGACGCTTCAGACCTAGGATGGGGGGCCCACATGCTGGACAAATGCGTGCAAGGATTGTGGACACAGGATCAACTTCACCTGCACATCAACCTAAAAGAAATGCTGGCAGTAAAACTGGCAATCCAAAGGTTCAGACCATTTCTCAGAGGGCCAGTTGATAAGGACAGACAACAGCACAGTCATGTGGTACATCAACAAGCAGGGAGGCACTCATTCATACCCCCTATGCAGAATGACTTTGGAGCTGTGGAACCGGGCACTCAGCTACAACATCCAGTTACAGGCAATGTTTGTACCGGGAAAAGAAAATATTCTAGCAGACATATTGAGCAGAACCACATCGGATGCCCACGAATGGAAACTGCACCCGGACATTTTCAAGACCATCTCAAAGAAATGGGGAATGCCTCAGATAGACCTATTTGCATCACCTCTCAATCACCAGCTCAAAAAATTCTGCACAAGGACATTACACCCACTGGCATGGAAAGTGGATTCGCTCTCCTTCAGCTGGAAAGGCCTGACAGCATATGCATTCCCACCTCTTCCCTTGATACACAAAGTATTACTAAAAATCAAGGAAGAACGTCCAAGGATAATCCTGATAGCTCCAAACTGGCCAAGACAACACTGGTACCCACTGCTGAGGAGCATGTCTCAGAACAATATGTGGCCAATACCCTGATGCCTTTGATGCTAACTCAGAACAACTACCGCATCATACATCCAAACGTAAAAGCGTTGCAACTGACTGCATGGAACATCACATAGCAACAGCTAACCCAGAACTTTCTCAAAGAGTTAAAGACATTATTCTTGAAGCACGCAGACCTTCAACAAGAAGGAACTATGCTGGAAAATGGAAAAGGTTTGTCATTTGGAGTACTGAAAGAGGAAAAGATGTGTCAAACATAGATATGCCTAACATTCTAGAGTATCTGGCCGAACTTCTTCATTCAGGCTTGTCCTACTCCTCCATCAAGATACATGCATCAGCTATTTCAGCAGAATACAGCTTTGATCCACCTGTTTTTTCGCACCCTTTGCTCAGGCAGTTCCTCAGAGGAATCAAGAATGTAAAACCTCCAAGGAAGCCACCTTTGCCAGCTTGGGACTTAAACTTTGTGCTACACTATCACCCTTTGAACCAGCAGCAACAGCAGACCTACAACACCTGTCATGGAAAACTGCTTTCCTACTGGCAATTACTTCAGCAAGGAGGGTTTCAGAGCTACAGGCCTTAATGGCAGTGCAACCCTTCCTAATCTTCCACCAAGATAGAGTGTCCATGAGGACTAATCCTACATTTATGCCTAAGGTGGTATCCAGAGTGTCTTTAAACCAGGCAATCCACCTACCTACCTTCTTTCCCAACCCACAAAACAGAGGGGAAAGAATACTGCATACCTTGGATGTACATAGACAGCTACGCTACTACTTGGACAGAACAAAAAATAGCAGAAAGACTGACCAACTTTTGTAGCCTATGCAACAGGAAGGGAAGGAAAAGCTATTTCCAAACAGACAATCTCCAAATGGATAGGAAATTGCATACGATTCTGTTACTCCTTCCATGGAAAACCAATTCCACAGAACATAAGACCTCATTCTACAAGGGCAACAGCCACTACCACAGCCTTCTTACGAGGAGTGGCAACCAAAGACATTATTGAGGCGGCTACTTGGACCTCCGTGCATACATTTGCCAAGCATTATAACTTACCTCTATATTCCAGATCCCGAGCAGGGTTTGCCACTGCTGTACTGCAAGGGATCCTAAACACACCATAATCTAGTTTTATCCTCCTCCCTAGTTGGCTATGGTATTCTACCCAGTTGTTATGACTGCAGATGCATCCATGAAGGACATAGTACAGTTTTGTACCTACCATAAATGTAGATGTCCGAACTGGATAGCATCTGCAGTCAGGATTACCCTCCCTCCTTCCCCTCTGTGGTACTCCTAGGGTATTTTACCCTCCTAATAGCTAGCTGGTGGGGGGGAGTCTTTTATGGTGTATTTGTTTGTATATATGTACATACATGCTTATTTTTGTGTTTACCTCTATCTTTTTGGAAACATTGGCATCTATCCAAATTTTAACCTCCAGGAGGGCTACTGGCATCTGGGGCAAGAAACAGAGGAAAATGGCGTCGGCTGATGCCTTTATACCCGAGGACCAACAGAGATGACGTCGGGTGAAGTGCGACATCAGCCGAAGCCGGACCCGGACTTTGGAATCCGGCCGACTGAAGGGCTGCCTGACGACAGGACAACCCAGTTGTTATGACTGCAGATGCTATCCAGTTCGGACATCTACATTTATGGTAGGTACAAAACTGTACTGTATCCAGAGTGTCTTTAAACCAGGCAATCCACCTACCTACCTTCTTTCCCAACCCACAGAACAGGGGGGAAAGACTGCTGCATACCTTGGATGTACATAGACAGTTATGCTACTACCTGGACAGAACCAAAGGTAACAGAAAAACTGACCAGCTTTTAGTAGCCTATGCAACAGGAAGGGAAGGAAAAGCAATTTCCAAACAGACAATCTCTAAATGGATAGGAAATTGCATAAGATTCTGTTACTCCTACCATGGAAAACCAATTCCACAGAACATAAGACCTCATTCTACAAGGGCAACAGCCACTACCACAGCCTTCTTACGAGGAGTGGCAACCAAGGACATTATTGAGGCGGCTACTTGGACCTCCGTGCATACATTTGCCAAGCATTATAATCTACCTCTATACTCTAGATCCCGAGCAGGGTTTGCCACTGCTGTACTGCAAGGGATCCTAACTACACCATAATTTTTTCTTCCTCCACCCCTAGTTTGGCTATGGTATTCTACCCATTTGTTATGACTGCAGATGCATCCTTGAAGGACATAGTACAGTTTTGTACCTACCATAAATGTAGATGTCCGAACAGGATAGCATCTGCAGTCAGGATTACCCACCCTCCTTCCCCTCTGTGGTACTCCTAGGGTATTTACCCTCCTAATAGCTAGCTAGGGGGGAGTCTCTTATGGTGTATTTGTTTGTATATATGTACATACATGCTTATTTTTTGTGTTTGCCTTCTACTTTTTTGGAAACATTGGCATTTATCCAAAATTTAGCTTTCCAAGAGGGCAACTGGCATCTGGGGCAAGAAACACTGAGGAAAATGGCGTCGGCTGATGCCTTTATACCCGAAGACCAGCAGAGATGACGTCGGGTGAAGTGCGACATCAGCCGAAGCCGGACCCAGACTTTGGAATCCGGCCGACCGAAGGGCTGCCTGACGACAGGACAACCCTATTTGTTATGACTGCAGATGCTATCCTGTTCGGACATCTACATTTATGGTAGGTACAAAACTGTACTTTTTGTACCTACCATAAATGTAGATGTTAGTGCTAATATAGCTGCAGTACAGGTTTCCCTCCCTCCTTCCCCTCTTGGTAAAGGCCTAGTGGCCAACACCTCCTCATACAACCTAATTTGGGTTATCCTTCTATGGTGTATTTGCTTGCAACTACTGATTTTTGATTATATTGCATTGCTTGACTATATTGACTATATATTTATATAATTTATGTATTGCCTTCCTTCTGGGGCCACCTGACATCTGGGGCAAGAAAGACTGAAGAATATGGCGTCGGCTGTGTCTTCTATACCCCTGTCGCACTGACGTCAGGAAAGAAAGCGACGACAACCGACGCCGGACCTAGACTTTAGAATTCGGCCGACCAAGGACCCGCCTGACGGCAGAAAACCCATCTGTGATCACTGCAGCTGTATTAGCACTCTAACATCTACATTTATGGTAGGTACAAAACTGTACTTTCTCTAATACTTGTGCGAATTGCTGGATGCTGGTTTACCTTACTCTTCAGTAAAAGTACACCTGTCAACTATTTCTAAATCTACCTCTAACTTTAGCCTCAAGATTTGAGGCTAAACCATTCTTAAAAGGTATCCCTCACATGAGACACCAGGAAACCTCTTCCACTCCCCTGGGACCTTTTATATTGGAGAAACTGACTAGCCCCTTTTGAGCTTAGCAGTCTCTGCTTCCTTGAAATACTGCTCTTGGAAAACATTTGCTGCTTGCACTGACCTCAGCCAGAAGAGGTTGTGAACTCAAGGCCCTTTAAGGCTTCTTTTTTGGTGTTCCACAGAGGCAACCCTTCCTTTATGCCTAAAGTGGTAAATGAGTTGTCCCTGAACCAGTCCATTCATTTACCTACCTTTTCTCTTCACCACAAATCTCTGCAGAGGATTCTGCACATTGTGGCTCTGCACAGACAGCTTAGGTTCTACTTAACAGAACATCAGGAATTCTGACCAGTTTCTCTCTTTTCACCCAAGAGCTTTAGGACTTCCTCTCTAAACACACCATTTCCAGCGGATCTCCCAAGCAGTTTAATTCTGCTATGAGCACCATGGAAAGCCTCCATTCTCCTGTTAAGTCAAACTCTGCCAGGGAGGTTACTTCTGATGCCTCCATCAAAGGATTGGACACCAGCTCCATTTTGGAGGCAGCTAGCTGGTCTTCAGTCCATACTTTCACCAAACATTACAAGCTGGGCAGCACTTCCAAATCTAGGGCAGGGTTTGCCAGGACTGTTCTCCATGGTTTTATGGAGAGCTCCACTGCTCTTACCACCTCCCTTTCCCCATGAGCTTTGTTATTTTCTCTCTGATGTAAAGAATATTGCAACAAAGTAATAGAAGGACGTAGATTAGTTGTGTAAAATCTTAACATAGTGATGGTTGTCCTTTTCTCCCTTGCTGTATTCAATCCCTCCCTCCTTTCCCCTGACTTAGTTCTTCATTGGATGTACTTTGATTTCCATTTTTCTAGTAAGCCAAGTCTAAACCAACTGTACTAGAACCAGTGAAATATAGTAACAGAGAAAAGAACTGGAAGTGGGATCTTTAATTGCCTAGAAAAAATGGGATTTGTGGTAATACATGGAGAAAAATGTTTAGGAGGAGGAATGAGGTTTTGGGGAAGGCAGGAATTTAATGAGCTGTGCAATGTTCAGTTAACAGTGACTGTATTGAAAACCTGGAGAATTCGAACCATTCTTAGGGAGCCTGAAAATGTGATGTATATTTACAACTGAAAATGTCAATGTAGTTTGTTTTCATTTATATAAAATTTATGACTGCTTATGTCATAATTGATAATTCAGAAAAAGTGCATAGGCTGGATTTGTCTGCGCCTCCCTCAAGGGTATTCATAGGTTGGTACTAGGCTATCAGCCCTAGGGCCTGTACAAGCCTAGCCATAACAATTCCCTGGCTATTTCTTCCCACAGTATTTACTTCCCTGGACCCCTGTCTAGCAGGGTGACTGACGTGATTCCCGGGGTGAATTTCCTATCTCCCATCCCATCATCAAGGTTCTTTTTGAAGAGGGCACAAAGAGGTGCTGTGCTTGACATGTATGGGCAGTCTATTCCAGAGTCTGAGGAGCTCTCCGGGTCAGGAACCTATCCCTCCAGCATGTTTTGTTCATTGTGATGACAAGGTTTAGATCCGTGGAGCGTGAGTCTCTGAGGGATTGGGATTTTTTTGTGTAGCTTGTCCAACAGCTCTGGGTTTGACATGGACTTGTATGTTAAGCGGAGATCGCCTCTGAGTAGACGATATGTGACAGAGTGTAGGTGGAGTCCTTTTTAGACTTTCAGCATAGGGCATCTGCTTTAGGCCTGTGATTCTTTTAGTGAGGCATATCTGCGGCCTTTCCAGTTGTTGCAGATGTCTTGAGAGGTACATACCAGATGGGGAGTTGTATTCTATAATGGACAAGACTTCAGACTGAAAAATTTAACATAACTTGCTCTTGAGCTTGTTTTAAAATTAAGGAGCTTACAAAGATGAAGCGAGCAGGGGCACAGCCCAACATTTTTATCAACCTTTCCAATGTATTTTACTTAGTGTTTTTTTAATTTAATTAATGCATTCTGACTCAATGTACTTTTAATCAACACTTTTGCATTTTATATTTTTATAACCTTCTTTGTAATTTGCCCTTCACTAATTTATCAAATAATGTTACCTTCCACTATTTTAAGCCATTTTTAAGGTTATTTATATTTGAGTTAACTTTACACAGTGTTCAAGTTTGGTACATTTTCAATTCTTGTAATGAATTTTGCTAGTATAACGTGTTTTAGTTTGGTGAGTTGTCTATTTCTGGTAGGGATAAGCTGCACCTTTTAGTTTAATGATGTGCGTCTACTTTATTTAAATATGGCAAGTTGTTAAATTTTTCAGTCTGAAGAAGTCTTGCCCACTGAGGCAAGACAAAAGCGCCAACTTGGATTGTATGTTCGTGTTTTTTTTTTTTTTTTTTTTTTGCAATAAACCTGGTTACTTGTTTGGATTCTACCTGCTGCTTGTGGACTTGAGTTTTTTGCAGTCTTTCTCTTTTACTTTCTCTTTTACGAGTTTGTCATTGTATTCTATAGTGGATCTACTGAGGGATGAGTACAGTGGGACAATGACCTCCTTTTTTCTGGATGAAAAGCCCTTGGTGATGGTGTGCCACATAGGATTTCCTGATTGACTGTTGCGGCAATGTGGTTATCGAAGGCGAGACCACTGTCCACCTGTGTCCCTAAGTCTCATCACACTTTTTTGATGTTTAGTGTACTGCCACCTATGTGGTAATTCACGGGTACATGTTTTTTCCCAAAGGGGATAACTGTACATTTCTTGACATTGAGCTTGAGCCCATGGCTCTGGCACTAAGCATCTGTTTCTGTAAGGCCCTTTTGTAGAATATCCACATCATTTGGGGATTCACTAATGGCTCCCAGTTTGCAGTCATCTGCGAACTGTTAGCCAGAGTCCCTTAGTGTTGGCCTGTACTTCAGCGAAGTAGATGCCAAACAAGAGCGGTCCCAGGACTGAACCCTGAGGTACTCCAATTGTCACTTGTCTGGAGCTGGATTTGGAGTTGGCTACTTTTACAGTGTGGGTTCGGTCAGTAAGCCAGTTGGCAACCCAAAGAGTGACTTTGGGATTAATGTCCAACTTAGAAAGTTTATCTATGATTCCAGAGTGGGGGGTGGTGTCGAAGGCCTTGGCGAGGTCCAGATGGGCTTTGTGGACCACCTTACCCTTGTCCACGGCTCTGTAGACTGATTGAAGTCAGTCAGGTTCAGGAGACATGATCGGCCCTTCACGAACCCAAACTGCATGGGGTCTCAAGTCCTCTTTCAACCAGTGACCAATAACCCTACCTGGACAAGGCCAGGTTTGGCAGTCATCTGTGTGGTAGTGACTGCAGCAGTGATACCTGCAAATATTAGTACAGTTGTGTGTGTAACTGCAGATGTTACTATAGTCATTGTTGCAATTGTCTACCTCTCTCTTAACTACGTTTGAGCCATGAGAGGACAGAGTGGTATCTGTATACTTTTTCCCTTGCTGCCATCCTTTAGTTCAGGTTCCCTAAGTAGGGCTCGAGTTCGCCAGGCCACAGGCTGCATTCCTGGGGCAATTCATGCTTTTGTAGCCTTTAATGTAGACATGCTCTGTGAGGGTCAAGACAGAAATAGGCTGGATGGATGCCATCTCCATATCAGTTAAGTAACAGCCAAGTTGAGGCAGTGCTAGCCCTGCCATGGAGGAAGCTTGCCAAGATCCGAAAAAAGTCCGTCTGACACTACATGTAGCAGAGATGTCTTTGGCTATCCTTAATCACTATTATAGTACTCCTTACTTTCCTGCTCAGGGGTAGCTCTACTTCCGGCACGCATACCAGAGCCTTGGTTTTTCCATGTATAGTATGTCAGACCTGTGTCCTACATCCAATAGGTTGAGCTACATAAGTGACATACAAGCGTAAAACCCTCAGCTTCCTTTGTCACCAGTCTGAATGCAGTTTCTTTTTGTTGTGTAGGTTATATGCTTTGGTTCAGACTACTGAGCCATTGGGCAGATAAGTATGTTTAGGAATTCTTTTCCTTAGCTGTGTTTTGTTGTAGGTACACATACAGAAAACTGTGATTGTGGGAGACTCCCCATAAGGACAGACACCAAGTATTCTATTTGCTAGGTTTTCATCCCCAAGACCCTGTGCAGCAATGTTTCCTCTTAGTCGAATGTGAAAGTCAGCACCTGAAGCTTCTTGCCTAAGGAACAATGTCCTCAGAATCTTTCCACCAAGATGTCCAGCTTTCTTTAAAGAAGTCGAAGAAATTACAACTTAGACTTCTGCCATCTGGCATAAGTACACTAGAGAAGTGCAAGACCTTCCATGTCATTACTTTCCTCTTCCTCTCTGCCAGATTCCTCTCTCTAAAATTCTGTCCTTTCTGCATCTTCCTCAGCTGATCAGTTATCTGCTTTACTATTTAGTCTTTATACAGCCCCAAGGGTGTTTGCCAAATGTCTAGCCCCTACCATAGCTCTTTGCAAACTTCATGGCATTCAGACTTTCCTTATCTGGGGGCCCTTCTCATGCATGCCCCTTCCCAGTAGGCTATTCTATAGGACTTGGAGTTCACAATGCACCTGCTTTGCAGTGTAAGAATCTGTCTAAATCTAAAGTCAGTTTTGACACCTTCAATCAGGTTTTCTTAGGTTGTGGAATTCAGACTTTTACTATGACTGTTTGTTTTTCTTCTTACTAACAAAGTCCTTTCTTTGACAACTTTATTTCAGTCCCTGCTTTCCTTGCAAGAAACCTCCACAAGAGTTTAAGAGCTCTGAGGTTCGTGACATCCATTTTATCCCTATGATTCCATTTGCCAGACTCCATATGAGGAAGTTCCAGTGGTATCTGAAGGCAATTTGGCTTCAACATTGCCATACTCTGGACTTCAGATTCCTCTTTCCTTGTCTAAGAAAGGATTGATTTTTGGATAAAACCAGATGTCCCTAAATCCAGGCCTTCCATTTCTGGTTCCTCTGTCCTCTCTAGATCTGTATATAGATGCTTTAGAGCTAATCTGAGGGGCTTATTCCAACATCACAGTCCAGGGATTTTTATTTGCTCAGGAGACGACCAAACACATAATCGTCAAGGAAATGAAAGCCTTTATTTTTTTAGCTTTCAGGCCCTGCATTCCCTGGGGTCTCCAGATCTCCCCTCAGCATGTACCACAACACTGATGTGGGGTACATAAATGGAGAGGGGCCAAGTATTGGTACCTTTGCAGACTAGCCGTGATAGTATGGGACTTGGCCATTCAACACCATTTGATTCTTCAGGCAGTATATATATTCCCTCAGAAAAGAATGTAGTGGCAGATACTGGGCAGATCCAGGGTATATCTTCACGAGTGGATATTGCATAGGGGAGATTTTCCTGGTCAGATATCTACCTGAGGCATACTTCATTGATGGACATTTTGCCTCTGCTCAGAATGGACAAGCTTCTCTACCAGAGTGGAAAGTCCACATGCACTCTGGCTTGGATGTACCTGTACCATTTCCCCCTTCATGCGTTGCCAAAGGTTCTTCAGGATTGTTAAACACAAAATCTTGTTGATGACTCCCTTTTGGCCTACACATTGGCCTTCCCCCTTCTTTCACCTGGTCAGAGGCAATCACAAGTTATCCCAGAGGATAGATCTCACACAGGACAAAGGGTTCTCTCATTTGCTCTCATCTTACCTTACAACTCGTCCTTATTTCTTTCTGGCACCATTTCTCTGAAGACGTGCTTCAGGTTTTACCAGAAGCAAGAAAGCCTACTTCTAGAAATGATATAGCTAAATGAAATTTTTTTTTCTGTTTGCTGTCACAACAGTGATCAGGGACCTCTCTGTTCAGAGATTTTTTGCCATTCTGTCCGAGTTGCTCTGTTCTGGTCTGGCTCTGTCAGCCATATTCCTGTCTGCTGCTAGATCCACCATTTTCTTCTAGATTTGGGGTAATTTTCTAAAAGGTGTCCTTATATGGCTTCCAAGAAAACCCATCCCTCCTCCATGGGACCTGAACTATATTCTTAAAGCTGACCCAGACACCTTTTTGAAACAACGTCCTCTTCCACTTTGAAGTTGTGTGCCTGGAAAATTGTCTTGTTGGTGGATCTTACTTAGCCAAAAGTATCTGAACTTCAGGCTTTTATGGCGATCCCTCCTTAGTTTTCCACAGAGACAAGGTTGTCAATGAATTGAACTGTCTTCTCTCTCTCCCCCTTCTCAAAAATAAGAGAATTCTCAGTTCTTCGGATTTGCATAGACTGCTCGGGTATTACTTAGACAAAACTTCTTTCCAGGACAAGACATTAGGTTTGATAGCTTCCAAGCAAACCATTTCTTGGATTTTTAAAGCTATTTCCTCATGGTTGAGCTCCTTCTAAGGATTTAGGGGTTGTGATGCTAGATCCATTGTGGAAGCTGCTGCCTGGTTGTCTGTGCATACTTTACTAGGCTTTATCGGTTGGATATGCTTTCAAGGGCCAAAGCAGGTTTTGCTAGGTCCATCCTCCATGTTTTTGGAGGGCTCCTCAGTTTCTTCCTCCTCTCATTCTCTTCAGTAGCATTAGTACTCTACCAGTAGTAAGGAATACTTACAGCAGTGATAAAGGAAGGGCGTATCTTGTGTACTCCATCCATCCCTCCTTCCCCTGAAGTCTTTGTTCCTCTGACCAAGGGGATTTTTCATTTTTCTTGATGTATGCGTGCCATGTTCTTTTGTGCCTAGTCTACTGCTGTTTTTCTTCTGGGGCAGTTAGGTTTTGAGGATTTTGTGCTTGTATGTCACTTCTGTATCTCATCTTTCATAGAACATGTATGGCATACAGTGCGTGGAAGGGCCCAGGCTTTGGTATGCTACTTGGATGTACAGCAACCCTTGTTAGGATATCCCAATAGCAAATTTTGCTACAGTGAGAAAGCAGTAAAAGAACTTCACACAGAATAGATGTCCAGCTGTACTTACTGCAATGCACTGAATGCACTAAAACATGCAGTCTTGGTAAGTTGCTTACAGAGCTGTACTTAGATTGTGTGTAGTAACAAAGGAAGCGTTTGACACTTTAGCATGTTACTACCAATCCTGTAGCACAGTAGATCCTGCAAACTCTGATTATATACATTATAAATAGAAATGCATCTCCCTTGCATCAGAGGGTGGCCTAATGGTTAAGGTGTTTGCTTTACAAGTTTGATTCTCACAAGGGATAACTGGCTAGGCTTACAATGGCTCGCAAGGGCAGTTAGCCTAGTACTAACCTATGAAATCTGTGTGTATTATATGATCTGTCATTGATTTTTGTTTTGGATGCCTGCAGTTTTAGATTAGTTACTGCCACAACACACTGAAGAAGCTGCAGTGATATAGTACATAGAAAAATACCAAGTCTTAGGTGGTGAGACAATTTTTGAATAATCCGTAACCTGTTAGTTTTAGTAGCCTTTGTAAGAACTTGCAGTTCTGTTTTGCTTGCTGTTCTGTAAGATGTAGCTCATCTGGCAGATGTATATTCATTCCCCACTGCAGTTCTTTTCCTTTGCTGTTTTTCAGATGCTGGTAAGTACATGCATGGTCTAATTTGACAGATGAATTTGGTTCTTTTTTTTTGCAAGCTCCTGATTGATTTTGTTTCGTCCCAGGTTGTTGACTATAATGGGGAACGAACACTGGAAGGCTTCACAAAATTCTTAGAGAGTGGAGGACAGGATGGTGCTGGAGATGATGTGAGTATTGTGCAAAACGATGTTCCACCTAAATATCAAATTATTAAATTTTATTTATCATTGAAATGTTAAACTTTCATTAAACTGTTAATCTAACAGTTTATAGTTCAGGACAAGCGTATGATTTTATTTTGGGTCTGTCTGTATTGTATTTTTTATTTGGTCAGTGAGAATGCCTATGTTGCATTAACTGATTGTATTAATGGTCTGTCGTCGTGCAGTGGCGGACTTGAGTACATGTCACAAGTGTAGTGGGAAAATGCATGTAGTTCTGTTGCACTCTGCAGCCACATGCTTCACTCTGAGATTTTCTGTTGTAGATGAAACTAGTTTTAAGAACTAGTGGCAGACATTTAAAGTTCTGACTTAATTTTTTTTGTTTTACTGGCCCTTTTGCCTGCAACATGTAAAATGCTAACTGCACAGCTGTTCAAAACTTTTTTTGTCTGCTGCCAGATTAGCAGAGTGCACGAGGGGGGTCAGACCCATTCCTCGTACTTAATAGTCTGAAATTTGTCAGATGGTTTTAAATTATTTATTTGCATAGTCTTTGCTTGAATTTTATTAGGTTCCCAGAATGCAGTGCATTAACCTGTACATTAAGATACTAAAGTAGAACATTCTTTTAGTTGAATGAATGGATGAATTATACAGTTAAAGGGGGAATGAGGGGATGTACCTGTCCTGAAAAGTGTGTTCTAATATTTTATTGAAAAAAAATGTACTTGTCTGGTTAGTCCTGTATTTAAAAATGAAAAGCATCAAAATTTCTGGAGCTGCTTTGCATTTCTGGAACAGCATCTGCTGCCTACGTGAGAAGCAGGACCTCAAGAATGATGCATGTGCAGCCAGTTATGTAATGCACCTTAAGACAAAGGAAAAGTTGGAGGCCTGCTAACCTCCAATGGTGTTGGCAATTTGAAGGTACTCTGCACAGAATTTGGCAGGGTGGTTTATCACCTCAGACTGCTGCTAGAGCATTGAAGATAAAGGAGATTGAAGCTAAGTTTGCCCTTGTGAGGACTTACTTTGCTTCTAGCTCCCTGTTGACTAGTAAGGGGTCAAATTTGCACCCATCTACAAATGAGGCCTTTCATATGTGGTGCTTTGGTGGGAGGGATTCTGCATAATCTCTTCATACTGGGGGTGGCTAGAGAATCATGCTTTCATTGTCTTGAACCTTTAAAGTTGCGAGTCTTATGGCACTCTGGGTAGAGGGTTTTACTTTCCACATTTCCACCTTCTGCCTGACTCCAGCAAAGCTCCCTTGCCCAGGCTTTAAAGGCCTTGTTAGGTCCTGTTAAGACCCCCAAGGCCTGCAAGACATACCCAAAATTTTTGATATAGAGATAGATAGATAGATAGATAGATAGATAGATAGATAGATAGATAGATATTGGAGTAGACTAGAAGTGCCTTTAATGACAAATGCATGCATGTTACATGTGCCTATCTTGTGGAAGCCTTCTGCATTCAGTTTTTGTAGATGTCCTATTCACTTGCTACATTATTCACTTGGGGTGCCATCTGGCAGGGATATCCCCTAACATTGGCCAGTGTACAAAAGACGTTCACCGCTGTAGGTTTGTGGCACATCTGGCATAGGCTGCAGCCGTATGTAGACCATATAGCAGATGTACTATCCTCAGAACTTTTCTGCCGTCGGTCAGAAAGCCAGCTACTGAACCCAGTATTGCAGTCTTTGTTTTCTCGGGTAAGTGCCCCATTGGGGATTTTTTTTTGTTCCTCTTTGTCATCCAGGAAAGGCAAGTGCCAGTGTGGAAGACTGATTCTACATAGAGGCAGCCATACCCAGTGTCTCTTCTGCCTAGGCCCCAACTACGACCATAGATCTAGTGTTTGTCAGTCGTTCGTTCCAAAGACCCTTAGAAGCAGGCTTAGTTCCTTAACTTTGTATTTGGAAAACCAACTTTTAACTTAACAAATGGAGGGTGCCCTGGGGTCCAATACTGAGCCACTGAAGCATAAGGTCAAAAACCACTAGGCCTACGCCTTCGGTTATACCTCTGCTGTCTGACGTCCCTCCAGAGTCGCTCGTTGATCCAGAGGTACATGGGATCTTTGGCCAAACCCATTTCTGAAGTTGCCTTGCCTTCAGCCACAAGTGCGTCACGAAGTTGAGCAGATGTCTGAATTACACGTCCAAGGGGAACCAAGGCCTGAATAAGTTGAGGACCCTAGTGGTGTTGGCTTGCAGCTCTGTATCTGAAGTCCTGGTGTCTGAGCCATCTGATTCTAGGCTAACATTTGGCCCTACAACCCTTCAAAAAAGTGTCTCCAGCTAAGAAAAAGCATAAGGCAAAACATTTGTCCACTACGAAGAGGCACATTCTGAATAGCAGGCCTTTTCTCAGTCTCTTCCAGGCCTTCATGACTCTTAAACGGACTTTAGTAGTTCTGCCTCCTTCCTCAGGCCCTCAGTCCTCCCAGAAAAGGGTTAGGGAGCCTAAATCATCAGAGGATTCCTCACCTTCAGAAGATGGATCTTTGGACTGCTCAACCCAGATACACTCACCTTTAGAAATGTGCATCACCTGAAGAGTAGTCTGTAGGTGCAGAGTCCCCCTTGGAAGAAATTTCCGTTGGGGAAACCATCTTGAAAATAGCAGAGCTTAAAGTAGGATATCGCCCAAATTTCAGGCGTACAAAAAAGGTGCTACCAATTGTTACAAACGGATTTACCTAGCTCTTCTACAGTTCTACCTGTTCATCCAGCATTTTTGGGTTTATTTACTAATGCCTGTCAAAATCCAAGCTGTCAGGCCCCTAGCACTGAGAAGCCTGATCATTTTTACAAGGTCCCTAAGGAGTGTAATTTTCTTTTCAGATGCCCTGCAGCAGACCTAGCAGATGTTCTTCGTGTTTCACTGTTGCAGTCATTACATTTGGGTAATCTGCTTGCAGGTTGCCTTCAGTCAGCCTGATTTAACAAAGTCTTGGGTCCTGCATCTGTTGCTGTCCCTTCTTCCATGACGTCAGTTCGTCAGGGGTATAAAACATGCAGCAGACGCCATTACATCAGCCTTTCTTGCTGTCGGTGCCCGAAGCAGAAGCAGTTCGCAAGTGCCGGTCTGCCAACTCCTGAAATTTTCATTTTAGAGTTTCAGAACCAAAGTCTACAACTTGAAGCGAAGTACCCCGTTGGGGAAACTTTTTCTTGCTCCTTATCGATGTCAGTAAAAGTTAATTGCATTACTTGTGGGAAGAAAATACCTCATAAAGATTTTAATTTGTACTGTATTCCTTTCCTAGGCCGTGACCACGACTTATATTGCTGTTAGTGCGCCGATTAAATAAAGCTCAAAACTATCAGTCGTCTGTATATTTTTGCCTCTAAATATTTCGGTTCTCTGTTTAATTATCCAGAAATTTCATCTGTTAGCTATCTGACTACCAGGATTTAGAAAAAATGCAAAGATAGACAGGCCGCCGTGGTCCAAAGCTACCGACTGCACTTCTCCTAAGCCAGTCACCAGTTCGCCGGTACTCAGTGAGGCACTTTCACAGCCCCTTATACCAGCTACTTCTGATTCGCAGGCCTCTAATGAGACAAATTCGGAGTCCGGTATGTTGCGAAATCAACGCCTCCTTCATTACTAAGGCCTAAATCTTGATCCAGGTCTAAAAAACTGACGTCCAGGCCACATGCTCAGGCCCCCATGTCTAAAAAACAAATAATAAAAATGGCTGAAGATCTAATAACTCTAATCAGGGGTTGTCAACCCCCACCCTCTAAGAGGCCTAGGGCTGAGCTTGATTATGAATCTTCTGATCAGGATTCCGTTTCTTCTGACTCTTGTGATGACCTGGATTTGTCCTTGCCTACTTCTGATGCAGAGGATTCTATTCCCTCTGCTTTCCCTCCTGAGGATTTTTCTTTTGGGGAAACTTACATACTTTAAGGGAGCATTTTCACTGGGAAAGCCAGGCATTTTCTGATTAAAAAAAAAAAGGCTTAGGGATTCCTTCTACTTCAGCATACGCCTTTGGCTGTACCTCCTGTACTAGACATTGTTGATGATTTCTCGGAAATCAGTTTGGCTCCTGATTCCCTGCCTCCTCCTCCTAGTAAACCTGACCGGTACTACAGGGTTCCTGAGTCCCACAAGTTCCTTTTCAAAAATCCTGTTGCTGACCCAGAGACTATTTCTCAGGGGCCCAAGGGCATTAAGGCTTTTACTGCTAAAAATCCTATCCCTTATGATAGAGACTCCAGGGCGCTGGATAGATGGGGTAAAAAGGTTTATACTTCAGCAACCTTGGCAATCGGAGCTTTAAACTGCCAATTTTATACGTTAAAATATCAGCAACATGTCATTGGACTGCTTAAACAGAAAATAATTATTCCTGACTGTGTGGAAAATAAAGATTTACAGGGCTTAATGCATTCTGCTGAACAAGTTGGAAAACTTACGTTGCAATGTGGTTTTGCTTCTTTAGTGGCCTCTTGCAGGGCTGCTGTTACTGGGTCTGTGCTTAGAATGCATGCTTGGCTTAAGGAGCAATCTTTGCCTGATCATGTTAAAGCTAATTTGTTGGATGCTCCTTTAAATCAGGACCACCTGTTTAGCAACAAGGCTGAAGAAGTTCTTGAAAATCTGGAAGATGAAGCTAAATCTATGCAAACTGTTTTACAAGTGCAACCTCTTAGATTTTAGTAGGCACTGGCCAACTAAGAATTGGTCCTTTCCAGCCCGTTCCAGGTCTTCTCAAGCCAAACCCAGACACAGCAAAAACCCCAGGTTTCAGTCCCAGGGTACTCTCAGAACTATGCAGTGGGGGGGGCCTCCACTTCCAAATCTGGGAATAACAAGACACCCCCCTATGGTAAACTGTCATTTTAATGACTTCCTTTTAAAATTTCCAAGCACTCTGACTGCCCCTTTGGGGGGGAAAGATTGCTCTTCATGCAAAGAACTGGGAACTCTTAACCCAGAGCAAATGTTTTTTAAATGTAGTGTCCCAGGGATGCAGATTTCATTTCCACACGTTGCAAACACCAAATGGGTGGCCAGACCTGCCTCCAAATCAGTGGGCAGAGGCTCAAAAACAAGTACTTTCTCTCTCAAGCATTATGGGGGCTATTCAACTGGTACCAGAAGAGGAAAAGGGACAAGGTTTCTAATCAAGACTTTTCCTGGTACCCAGAAAAGACTAATCATGGCGTCCAATCCTGGACCTGTCTACTCTAAACACCTTTCTGGAAATTCCAAAATTCAAGATGCTGACTTCACCAGTTACTTCCTATGCTAGGCAAAGACTCCTGTTTGGCAACACTATATTTAAAAGAAGCATAACTGCACATCCCAATCGGGGAATCTTGCAGAAGATACCTACGCTTCAAAGCAGGCTACACACATTATCAGTTCTCTGCACTGCTCTTTGGTTTGTCTACTGCACCCAGGGTTTTCGCAAAGTGCCTGGCTCCAGTTATTGCATTTTGCAGGCAAAGAAGTATTCAAGTGTACCCATACCTGGACGATTGTCGAATTCAGGCAGAAAGCCAGGGCATGCTTTTGAATCCTCTGGCGTTTGTAAAAAGGGTTCTGACTTGTCTGGGGTACACCATAAATGAAAAGAAATCATAGCTGTACCCATAAACTAAAAGAAATCAGAACTGTACCCTGTCAACAAATTACATTCGTGGGAGCAAGCTTGAATACAACTTCCCAGATGGCTTACCTCACGCCAGAAAAGCAAATTTATTTGATAACCTATTTCAAACAAGTGGCCACAAAAACCCTGCTATCTGCAAGACAAATACTGGCAAGCCTTGGGGTTCATGGCCTTCTGCATTCTTCTAATTCCATATGCAAGACTGCATATGAGGAAACTACAGTGGTATCTAAAAAGCCTATGGAATCTACTTTCTCACAGCCTAGAAACAATGATTCCTATCATACCTTGCCTACGGCTAGAGTTCCTCTGGTGGGCAGAGGCCTGCCACCAAAACCAGGAACTACCATTCACACTACCCCCTGCCGCTCAAATCCTAACAGATGCATCAGACTATGGATGGGGGGGCTCACCTGGCAGGGAAGTGCATTCAGGGCAAATGGAACCCAAGTCAAATGCACCTACATATCAATCAAAAAGAAATGTTAGCTGTGCAGAATGCTCTGACAGCCTTCAAGGACTACATTCTTCCAGGACAACTAATGATAGACTGACAACACCACGGTTATGTGGTACATGAACAAGCCGGAGGGTACACATTCCTACTCCCTCTGCAGACTAGCCATGGCATTGTGGGAACACAGTCTTGAGCTATCAGGTGCACCTAAAAGCTCAATTCCTGCCAGGAAAATTAAATACACTGGCAGACGGACTAAGAAGAAACCTCATGGGCCCACACGAGTGGAAACTGGAACAAAGGATTTTCAACATGTTGACAAGCGAATGGGGGAGCCCAGACATCTATTTGCCTCCCCCCAGGACTACCAATTGGGCAAGTTTTGCACAAGGTCTCCCCACAAACAAGCCTGGAAAGTGGATGCTCTGTCCTTCAGCTGGAAAAAAACGATCCGTCTACGCCTTCCCCCCGCTGCCTCTGCTCTCCAAAGTTCTACCAGGACAAACCAAGGATGATTTTGACTGCTCCATACTGGCCACGCCAACACTGGTACCCCCTCCTGCGCAGTGTGTCGCAGTTATCTCCATGGCACCTGCCTCAGACCCCTTCTCTGCTGTCTCAGCAGGAGAACCAGTTTCTGCAACCTCGGCTTCCAACATTGAACCTTGCAGCCTGGCTAATTACTTAAACTCACTCTTATCCCTCAGCAAACCTGTGATGGATGTCATCTTAGAGGCAAGGAGGCCTAGGACTAGAAAATCTTATGATGAAAAATGGAAAAGTTTCTCTGCCTGGAACCACTCTCAAGGGATGATCACAGCAGCGCCCTATTTACCTCTTATTTTGCAGTACTTGACTGAGATGCTTCGCAAGGGCCTGTCTTTTTTTCCTCCATTAAAATCCACGCCTCAGCCATTTCAGTTCATTATAACACAGAACCTCCCCTCTTCTCTCATCCTCTGCTCAAGCAGTACCTTAGAGGGGCCAAAAATTTTGAGACCTCCCAGGAGAGCTCCAACCCCTGTCCTGGGACCTTAACTTTGTATTGGAGAAACTCACTCTACCTCCTTTCGAGCCAGCTTCTACTGCAGTCTTTCTTTCTTGGAAAACAGCTTTCCTTTTAGCAATCACTTCAGCTAGAGGGATATCTGAATTACAGGCCCTTATGGCAGTGGAGCCTTTCATCATCTTTCATGCGGACAGGGTGTCACTCAGTACCAATCCATCCTTCATGCCCAAGGTGGTATCCACTGTGGCCTTTAATCAGTCTATTCATTTGCCAACCTTCTTTCCCAATCCACAGAACAAAGGGGAACGGATTCTACATTCCTTGGATATGCACAGAGGACTTAGATTCTACTTGGACAGGACTAAACCCTGAAGAAAATCTGAACTGCTGGTAGCATTTGCTGCAGGGGCAGTGGGAAAGGCTATTTCAAAACAAACCATTTCTAAATGGATAAGCCATTGCATTCATTTCTGCTTTAAGCACCATGGAAAACCTATCCCCCTGGGGATTTGATCTCACTCCACCAGGGCTGCATCTACTTTTGCAGCCTTTCTCAGAGGTGTTCCTAACAGGGACATCCTAGAAGCTGATATCTGGAGTTCTGTACATACTTTCACCAAGCATAATCATTTGCCAATTTTTTCTAAATCCAGAGCTGGCTTTGCCACTGCTTTCTTGCTTCTGGCTATAGTAACTACTGGCTATACCTCTAATTTCCTTTGCTATGCTTAAAAGCCTTTTTTGTGCATTTGCTTTTTGTTGGGAGTTATATCTTTGTGTTTTTCTTTTTGCTCCCCATTAGGGGGGGCACCTGACATCTGGGGCAAGAAAAACTGATGTAATGGCATCGGCTGCATGTTTTATACCCCTGACATCATGGAAGAAGGGACAGCAACAGACGCAAGACTTTGTTAATCAGGCCGACTGAGGGCAACCTGCAAGCAGATTACCCAAATGTAATGACTGCTGCAGTGAATACACTCTAACATCTACATTTATGTTAAGTGTACACAACTGTACTTTCTCAATTGCTACTGACGAGCCTTCCAGGATGCTCCCTTCTACCTCCCTGTCGATTCAGACAAGGAAAGGAGAAGTGTGGAAAGACTAGGTAAAACTATCTACAGCTTTCAGGGCTATAAGCTAGTAGACTCGCACGTCTAAATATTCACTAGAATTATTTTCTCGGGCTACTACAGCTATTTCAGACCTCCCCAAATCTGAGGGGAAAACCTTAGCCCTGTCTTGGTTGGGAGTCCCTTTTCAAGTGACCAGACATTCCATAAAATGCAACTGTGACGCTTCTGAGGCCTATGCTAGGGCAGCTGGAACAGGGTCTTCTGTGCTTAAAAGGTTTTCCTGGCTCAGACTTGAACCACTTCAGGATGATTTCAAATCCAAACACATAATCTTCTCTGTTTTGCCCTGCTACTGTCCCTTTCAAGCTCCTACAAGAAAAGACCAAGGAACTTGAGTTAAAAATCTAGTTTCACCAGTGCCAAAGTTCCATAGGAACTTTCCTTCAAAACCTGTCTTTGTCCATAGCCTCTCCCAGCACCAGAGGAATAAGTCGTCTAGGGGGGAGGAAAGAGACCTCAGAGGACCAGGGCTCCTCAGAACCCTCCTCAACAAAAGCAGCCCTTTCCTGACCTAGCAGGGAGTCTAACTACTCTGCTTCTGTTCCCCTCCACCTCTCAGAAGCTCTTAGGGTGTGGGAAGGCATTACCCAAGACAACTGGGTCCTTTCATCATAGGAAACGGATAATTTATAGTCACACTCCCCCCCCCCCCCCCACACACACACCTTTCGCGGTGTAACCCCCCTCCCAAGAACAGCTACATCTCTTCTCAGATCTCCTTTCCGATATCTGCTTGCAGCCTCCATTCAGAAATCCCATGCCAATTCCAAGGGAAAAGGATTTGATTCAAGGATGTTCCTGGTGCCCAGAAAAGATCCCACCTCAACACATTCTTAAAGGTCCCTTCCTTCAGAATGCTTACTCTCCAGACACTCTTCCCTCTCCTCCTTCCTCAGGGTTTCATGGCATCTCTGGATGTAAGGTGCCTATCTGTACATCCCTATTCACCCAAATTACAGGAAATATCCAATTTTTTGTGGGCTCCTGGCATTTTCAGTTCTCTGCATTGCCTTTTGGCCTCTACAGCTCTGAGAGTTTTCACCAAATGATTGGCTCCGGTCATTGCCCATTGCAGGCTACTAGGAATCCAGATATTTTAATATCTGGATGACCTACTGTTACAGGCTGTGAGCCCACAGATCCTGCAATACAATCTTCAAACCACCATTTCTTTACTGGGCAACCTGGCGTTCACAATAAATTACAAAAAAATCTACCCTCTCTCCAACCCAAGACCACATTTTCCTGTTTTCAGTGGGTGCAGAATTCAGATAGACATGCTAAGAGCATCTCCACCCCACCACAAAAAGCAGAGGGTCTTCACACTTTCCTGTCTCTTCTGCCTATACACCACATCACAGCCAGGGCATTTCTCTGGGTACTAGGATTCATGGCCTATACCATTCCTGTAGTACCTCTGGCAAGTCTGCACATGAGGAAGCTCCAGTGGTTCCTCTGATCTGTCTGGACCCAACATTCACATCCTCTAGACTTCCCCATTCCCGATCTCTTGCTTGAAAAAAAGCAAATTCTCTGGTGGTCTCAGCAGGTAAGCCCTAAGTCCAGGACTACCTCTCCACTCTCTGGATCCAGTCCAAGAAATTTACACAGGTGCCTCAGACACTGGCTGGTGTACGGCCATGGGAAAATACTGTCCAAGGAATAGTCCCTCTCCCAGAAAAGGGAACACATCAACATAAGGGAAGGAGAGCATTGTTCTTGGTGCTTCAAACATTCAGACCCCTTCTTTGTCCAGACCCACTGAAGCTGCTCAACAACCTGACTGTTCTCTGGTATGTGAACAAGCAGGAGGTGACCAGATCCTACCTCTTTTGCAGGTTGGCCATCCTACTATGGGACTTCTAGAAAAGCACAGCGTGACCATTCGGGTGGTGTACATCTCCTTTGACAGAAACCTTGTGGCAGACTCACTGAGCAGATCCTGGACTCTATTCCAAGAATGGATCCTTCACAGGGAGTTTCTGGACACAGTCCACCAATGATCTACTTTTTGGAGTACCAATTTGCCTCCCCTCTGAACAAGCAAATTCCAAGATTTTGTGCCAGAGTCCCAAGTCCTCTGGCTTGGGAAGTGGACTCGCTCTTTTTCTTTCTCATGGAAGGGTATGTTTTTCTATGCATTCCCTCCCCATTCCTCTAATATCAAAAGTCCTGCTCAAAATCTGGCAAGACCAACCAAACATCTTGCTGGTGACTCCCTTTTGGCCAAGACAGCACTGTTTCCGTACTCTTTTTAGTTAGCCCAGGGTTGTCACCACAAGTTGCCCCACAGAGTGGACCTTCTCACACAGAGCAAAGGATCCCTTGTTCACCTCCCCTGTTGACTCTTCAGTTGACTTTGTGGGTGATGGGGTTCTAATTCCTTTCAGACACCTTTTTTCTGAAGATGTGCTCAGGGTTTTACAGGAGCCCAGAAACCCCAATACTAACAAATCATGTTTCCAAATGGAAAATATTTTCATTATGGTGTCAATCTAAGGATCGAAGTCCATTGGTCATGGATATTGCAATGGTTTTGCTCAATGCTGGCTTGGCTTCTTCATCAGTCAAAGCTCACATGTCAGCCTCATCTCAATGTCTGCTCTGATCTTCCCCTCTCACCTCCAAGTTCGAGGTGAAGCAGTTCCTTAAAGGCATCCTCCATGGTTCCACAACTTTGAATATGATATGATCGACACCTTATCGTCTAAGCAAGTGACATCGAATACCAAATAAAAACATAAGTCAAAAAATAGAACTACTTGCTTTAAGCAGGGGGCAAGCCCCCTTGCATCCCCCACACCCCCGCTACTTAAATATTCCAACTTCGAGACCACATTACATTGAAGTAAACAAATCTCCCCTTACGGAGATATGAGTTTACCTCTTCAGTGCTCTGCGGTTTCGCTGTTTACGTGTCGACAGTGTCAGATTCAACATTGTGAACATTTGCGATTCTGATTTTAGACCCCTCCTTCCTGGGACCTCTACTTTGTTCTAGAGAAATTGACTGTGCCCCCCTTTTGAACCAGCTGTGTCTGCTTCCCTCAAGCATTGCACCCAGAAAATGGTCTTGCTGGTTGCCTTGACTTCAGCTAGAAGGGTATCGGAGATCCAAGTCCTAATGGCTGTTCACCCCCCTTTCCTAGTCTTCCATAAGGACAGGGTGTGTCTGAGGACTAACCCATCTTTTATGCCGAATGTGGTTAACTAACTCTCTATCTCTCAACCAATCCATCCTTCTTCCCCACTTCATAAAACCGCAGTGAGAGGATCCTTCTTTCCTTGGATCTCCAAAAACTATCTCCTTTTGTTACACTAACCATGGAAGGATTCTTTCCTCTGGCTTTTTCCAAGACTTTCTTTAAAGGTTTATTCTTGAAGCAGCCACCTGGTCTACCATACACACATTCACTAAACCTTACAAACTGGATTCTATCTCCAGATCCAATGCTGGAGCCATTCTCCATGACTTCATTGAAAACTCCTCTACTCCTTTTTCTTCCCTTCCCTCTTGATCTTTGTCACTCACCCTCAAGTGAAGAATACTGCAGCAAGTGAATAGGATATAGAAAAGTTGTGTAGAATCTTGCCATAACCATAGATGTCCTTCTGTTCACTGCTGCAGTGTTCTATCCATCCAAACTTCCCCACTGGACTCTTGTCTTTCTTGTATGCACACACCACTTAACCTTTGGTCAGCCTTTCCTCCTGGGGCATTCAGTTCTGAGGATGGTACATGAGTACATCTGCAGCCTTTGCCAGACATGCCACATACCCTACAGTGGTAAAAGTCTTTTGTATACTGGTCGACTTCGGGGAGCCGGAGATATCTCAAAGTGATGAATACTGTTAGTGAAGAGGAGGACATCTATAGTTATGGTAAGATTTTACATAAATTTTCTTTTTCACTTTGTTTTAATTTGACTTTGTAGCAGTATGATTAGTTGTGGCACCCCTCCCCCCAAAATAAAAATGCATACAACAATTTCAAAACCTTCTATTAATACAATTTTATTTGTAGTTACTGTATTTCAAGTTGGGAACCATGTGCTTATGTAGCTGGATGGCTGAGTAATCTTTCAGGCTAGAGAAATTTGTGGTCTGCATTGATAATACTGAGGTAATAGAAACTAGTCGGTAACGGTCATAAGTGCCTTGCTGTTTGTCACCATAGGCAAGGTCTCTCTTTGGTCTTATTTCTGGACATTTTGAATACCTCTGCACTTGTGAAGGCACATCAGTCTCCTGGCCTAGGACAGTGATTTTTTCAGCCTGTTATTTTAGGTGAAGAAATTATTCATGTTAATCATTTCAACTGCTGATGGCAGAATGATTAACTTTATGCCCTTGCTTTATTTATAGTAGCTTTTGTTGAACTATAAAATTACTTTTGTTAAGAGATGCTTATCTTGGTAAGTTTTTGATCTTTCCTTTTAGTAAAGTGTTCTAGACTTGCAGTTTAGCAGGTACATCAAGCAAAGTAGGCAGGCTTTTCTAAACATGTTTACAGCTGTTGCTGCATTATGTTGTACATGTGTAATTTCTTTAGTGGCTCAGCTTGTTGCTGTTTGTCAGTGCACTTGGACATGTGTACTTCACATACCCCCACTAGCCACTGTAAGTCTGAGATCTTGGCCTCCTCTGGTGGGATGTTTTTCTGAATAAACAGTACATCTGATTGGGTGTTTGGATCTGATCCTCTGAACCTGTCCAGCTGTTATATACAGCTCATGCTGGGCAAAAATCTCTTTAGCTAATACCCTACCCACAATGCCCCTTCGATCTCGTTTCTTCCTCATAGCAAGACGCGTCAGCCAACTCTCCTCTTGCAGCTTAGTTGTTGTGTCTTTCGGCTTTTCCCGGTTAGGGGTCGCCACAGCGGAACTCCAGTCCGCTAGTGATTGGCAGTAGATTTTTTCCCGTGCAGAGTTGCCGGCCCTGATGCACAACCTTCAACGAAGGTACGCCCATTCACACGTCTCCACACAGAAGATGCTCTAGTTGAGAATCTAACAGGACAATGTCTTACTGTGAGGTGACAATGCTACCGCAGCACCACCACCGCAGTCTCCCTCTTGCAGCTTAGTAAATTTTAAAATATATTGGCCTTTCTTTATGGAAAACTTTAATCATTTTTTTTCTACCCTGCCTTTTCCTTGAGTGTTTTTTCATACCCATTGGTATTCCTTCCTACAATTGCTGGTGGTCTTTCCTCTCTCCCTTTCTGTTTATCATTCTGGTTGCTCTTTCTACTATTGTTGGTAGAACTTCCTTTTCTTTCTGTTCTTGTTTGTGTGGTTATTTGTTGACCTTGTCTGCCTGTTGTCAACATGTCTCAACGTCCAAGAGCATGACTGGTTTTAAGCAGTGCCAGGACTGCAGCTGAAAAATCAACTCAGACAGGCATTTGGCTTGTGTGTATTGTCTAGGTGCTCTTCACTTGGACATTGAGTCCTGTATCTGCCAGGACTTCAGTTCTAGGGCTTTGGTAGAGTGATGAAATAAGCTCATTCTTAAAAAGTCCACTTTTAAAGAGGCTTTATCCAAGGCCAAGTCTCCTCTAAGGTCTCTGGTTCCAAAAGTAGTTCCTCAGTACAGATCGCACCATCAGCACAATCATCAAGAAACCAAGAGTCTCCTTCTGTTGGGTCCTCCTCTGAACCGAGAGCTAAGGTTCCAAAGCTCTGAGCAGATTCCTTCAGCACCAGTCACTTCGGCACAGACTCCAGTAATCCGTACTGGCTCCTGCACCAGTACCACAGTCAGCACCGGCTGTAGTTTCTGTCTGTGCCGGCATCTTTCTGCACTGCAACAGGTCTCTTCAGTGACAAAAATTGATCCATTATATACACCCAGGACAAAGTATTCCCCTTCCATTGATCCCTTCTGTGGTAATCTTCCCAGTCCCTTTCTAGAAACACCAGATTCTCCCTCAGGGGTTCTGTTCAGTCCTCCAGGAGTCTTACAGAAGTCAATGTGGTAAGGTTGGTGGACCAGCTCCTCACCGCAAAGGGTCTTTTTTTCCTCTTCCCAGCCCCCTCTCCCTTCTGGCGCAGGGATGTTTCTCCCAGGACTCGTCTGATTATTCCTCTTTGACCTCCTCTGAGACTTGCTCCCCACTCTGACTACTCGTGTTCCTATTGCTAAGACACCGACAGCCAACCTCCTTGCCTTCGATTCCGGACTTTGCTTTGATTTCCTCTGTTCCCCTGGAACCAGTGGAGTCCCGAGATCTCAGTTCTGGGCTCCCATCTCTCCACGGGGTGGGGCATGCTTTCCAGGCTATGGAGAGAGTATTGGCCACCACAGGTTCTCAAGTGGCTCCTACTGTATCAGATTTTCATCCCCTGACCCCTTGCCAGAAGCCTCCACCAACCTCTGCACCTGGACATCAAGCTCCAAGGTTGCAAGATATCCCTAACTGAGGCGCTCCATTTTTCTGAGGCCACCTTAGAAGAAAACATGCAAGAGGAAAGACCTAGACTCCCCTGAAGTCTGTCGCAGAGGACGTGGGTTTCGTTGACTGGGAGGGATTCCCCCCCCCCCCGGTCTCCCCCGGAAGATGTCTTTGGAGACATTCTTGCGAGCCTTAAACAGAGGGGTAACTGGAAGCCCAAAGACCCTACTTCTGAGGAGTCTTTGTACTTGTAAGCCTTTGATTCTCGCCCATCTGCTTCCTGGGAGATGCCTCCTGCTGACTATCTCATTAAACTGAGCACTCAGCAGGCTTGGAAATCTCCTGACTCCATAGAATCGATTCCCCAGAGACCGGAAAAGATCCTTTCTGCACCTGAGGATCATCAGCTAAAGGGCTAGCAGTAGATCCCATGGTGGTAGCGGCAGCCACCAAAAAGGAACTCTCAGAACAAAGTTCCTTGGTTCATCCCCCTAACCGAGTCTAGGGCGATGGACAGATTTGGAAAGCTGGTCTATGCATAATTGACCTTCACCTTGAGGTCCTTGAATTTTCTGGCACATTATACTAGGCTCCAGAGGGATCTGATCAAGAACTATCAGACACCCTAGCAAGAGCTTTATCTGATATAGGTCCAAGAAAAGTGGCCTCCCAGTTAGCTATCCTGGAGTCTAGTTCCAGTTCGTCCATGAGGCTCATTTCACATGCAGCTGTGAAGGGATGACCAGGTCGGCTGGTTCACTATTGCTATCTGATGACACACCTGGATCCGCCTGCGTGAGTTTGCAGAGCCATTCTTGTGTTCCTTCGTCAATGCTCCCTTTGGATCTTTCTTATTTGGCCCCAAAAGTTAAAGAAACTCTAGATGTAAGAAGGCTGGGAAGAACCTATTTGCTGTGGTCATATGTTTCTCCGCTCCACAACAGTCCTACACTAGGAATCAAAGGAGCGAGAAGATGTGGTTCAAAGTCCCAGGGGCCTTTCCACAATGCACGTGGTGAGGGCTCCCCTCTGGGCAGAGGAGGGAGCTTTAATGGAAGGCGCTGACCCCAAAGGGAGGTGGCCTGCAGAATCAGGGTTCCAGAGACTTTCTCTGGCCAGCCCTGCCAGTGCTATTGAAAGGGGGTCTGATAACCTTCCCCTGACTGTTTCCAGAGGTAAGTATTCTCTGCATGCAAAAGTCTGGCGACAGATAACCTCAGATGTTTGGGTGCAGAGATTTTATCAGAGGTTATTCTGTCCCTTTCACACTCTATCCCAGACCTCTAACATGTTTCCCTGATGGTTCCACCCAGTCGGAGACCAAGCAGCCTTAGAAATCCAAAAGCTGCTACAAGAGTCCTCTAGAAGTCCCACCAGACCAAATAGGATCCAGATTTTATTCAAGGTTCTTTAGTGCCAAAAAAAGACCGGGGACTGGAGATCCATACTGGATCTCGGCACACTAAACAAATTTGTTCAACAGTCCAAATTCCGGATGGTCACCCCCCCAGGGTGTTCACCAAATGTATGGCAGCAGTGACAGCTCACTTGAGACTGCATGGATTCTGGACGTTTCCCTATATAGACGACTAGCTCATCACTACTCCACCAGGCATTTACTACTTCAAGCAACAGAGTTCAGTTTTCATTAGTTTCTGAGCTTGGGAATCAGTCACTCGAACAAAATTGCAACTAAGCCTCTTTCAAGGTTTAGAATTCCTAGGAGCTCGTCTGAACACCATTTCTTGTGTAGCCTCTTCCCCAGCACAGATTACAGAAGATAAAAACCAAAGTACATCCCGTTCTTTGCAAAAACGTAGCTCCAGCGCTTCTGGTCCTTCAAGCATTGGGGTCCATGGCAGCGACTATAACTCTAGTTCCATTAGCTAGGTTCCACATGTGCCTACTACAGTGGCTTCTAGCTTCTCAGGGGTCTGTTCTAACCCATCCAGTGAATCAGCGGCTGCAAAATTACCTAACCTGGTGAATGGAGTACGAGGAAATCCTATTAGGCAGTCTGTCCCCCCTCAACCCAATGCCTTAGTGACCACATGGGGTGGGGGGCATTATCTGGGAAGGACAGCCCAAGGCACTTGGTCCCCGATAGAGGCCAATCTGCATATCAGTGTCCTAGAGTTGATGGCAGTGCTTCTAGCGTTGCAAGCCTTTCAATCTGTCCTTCTCTAGGGACCATTGTGATTCAGTCAGACAGCATGTCTTTAGCCTGGTACATCAGCAAACAAGGGGGAACAAAGTCCTACCCCCTATGTCGAGAGGCCCTGAGAGTATGGCAATGGTGATTTCCTCCAGCCCCTTTCTGATAGCATTGCACATCCCGGAAAGGTCAAACGTGATAGTTGACAAACTGAGCAGATGGTTTCTACTGCCTCACGAGTAGTCTCTCAATCCCGAGATAGCAAGGAGGATTTTATGTCGCTGGGGACAGCCTTGGTGCAGTGTTTTTGCATCACCCCAAAACAAGTGCAGAAGCTACTTTACTGTGATCCCCCCCACCCTCTGGGGGGATTCGCTGAGGGATGCTTTTCTCTCTGATTGGCCCCCAGGTCTCCTATATGCCTCCCCCCCCCCCTTTCCTCTAATCCCACTTTTTTTTCTTAGGAAAGCAGCCAGTTGAGAAGCAAAAGTGATCCTCATTGCACCATATTGGCCTTGACAAATTTGGATGTTCTTCGTGTTTTACTGTTGCAGTCATCACCTGTGGGTTATCCCTGCTGTGCTAGCCCTCTGTCGGCCTGAATACCAGAGTCAGTTTTTCTCCTT
Source organism: Protopterus annectens (assembly GCF_019279795.1). Classification (NCBI taxonomy): domain Eukaryota; kingdom Metazoa; phylum Chordata; order Ceratodontiformes; family Protopteridae; genus Protopterus; species Protopterus annectens. The sequence continues at coordinate 197,872,914 of NC_056733.1, forward strand.
TGCTGCAGTCGGACGTCAGTACTATAAAGCAAGGCAGTTGATGTCATTACATCAGTCTTTCTTGCCGTGGAGCGAGTAGCAGAAGCAGTTCGCATGAGTGCCGGTTGGTCGCTACCAGAGTTTGAATTTCAGCTGAAAACATCTAAAGCGAAATACCCCATTGGGGACCCTTTTTTCTTGCACTAACTGATGTCCGAAAAATTCTCACCTGTGGAAAGCCGATCCCGCACAGAGACTTCCATTCTTACTGCGTCACTTGTTTAGGCCCAGACCACAATGTCCCCTGTTGCCGGTTCTGTGCTTTCTTTAATGAGAGAACCATTCGTCATAGTCTTGTTGTAGACTGTTATTTTCATGTTCCATCTTCGCATTCCGATATGACGTCAGTCAAGCCAACAGTCTGTGGACTTTCCGAAAAAACGCAGATATAAAGATGGACCACACAAGGCTAAGCCTTCCGACTACTCTACCACTAAGCAGGGCGTCAATTCTCCAGAATTCAGTGAGGCGCTTTCGCAGCCCCTGGTGCCTGATTAGATATCTATGCAGGCCTCTACAGAGACCCTTTTGGAGTCCAGTATGCCGCAGAAATCTTAGTCTTCCAACCCTTTGGCTGTCTGCCTTGGTTGGGTCCAGAGCTGCGACGCAGACACTGGCTTCCGAGGAGGGCTTTTGCAGTAACGAATCTAGACAAAAAAGTCTTCTCATCAGACTACCATTTCTCTCAGATCGATGAATTCTCTCAGACCTAGAAGCCAGACCACTTCTATAAAGGCTGCTTCTAGCCACCATCTTGCTCCTGCTCACCACCCCAAACACAAATGCTTAAAATGGCGGAGGATCTCATCTCCCTTACCTGGGGTAGTCGGCCACAACTTCTAAAAGGAAAAGGCACCCTTCTCCAGAAATTGACCAAACAGGATTCTGAGGAATCAGACTATTCTGATTTTGAAGAGGAACAGCAGCCTCTGACTACTTATGAGGCTTCAGATGCAGAGGAATCCATCCCTTCTGCCTCCCCTCCAGAGGACCTTTACTTTGGGGAAATTCTTCACACTCCGGGAACATTTCCAGTGGGAATCTCAGGACTTCCTGAGACCTGAAGCAGGGGTTCTAAAAAGTGTGCGATGCGGTGCCGAGGGGAGTTGCGGCTTCCTCACAGGGGCGCCGTGAACTAATTAGCTTAGCTGCAAAATAAACCATTAACAGTTTGCGGTTTATTTTTCAACTAAGCTTATTAGTTTGTGGCGAACTAAGTCTGGGCCTACACTGTAGCTTTTTAGCAGAACTGGCATAAAGTATAGCAGCGGTCCCTAACCACTGGGCCATGGAGCACTTGGAACCGGGCCGTCAGGTAAGTGAATGCCTGTGTGAGTGAATGCATGCATAAAAGCAAAAGAGTAGTGTGTTAGAGGATGTGAGTGAATGCAGGAATGAATGAAGTGGCTGTGTGTGTGAAATCGGGAGAGCGATGCGAGTGAATGATGGAGTGAATGAAGTGGCTGTGTGTGAGATCGGGAGAGTGAGAGCTATGTGAGTGAATGCAGGTATGAATGAGGAAGTGACTGTGTGATTGGGAGAGTAAGAGTGATGTGTGAATGCAGGTATGAATGAGGGAGTGATTATGACTGTGTGAGAGATTGGAAAAGAGAGAGCGATGTGTGTGAGTGCGCGCGCGTGTGTGTACGCGCCATGGGGGGGGAAGAGAGTGAAGAGTGCTCCCAGTAAGCCTGACTGGTATTAGAGTACCGGATTCTCACAAATACCTGTACAGAAATCCTGCTGCAGACCCAGCGGTCATTACATAGGGACCTAAAGGAGCTAAGACTAGTCCTGCCAAGAATCCTATTCCTTCTGACAAGGATTCCAGAGCTCTGGACAGATTGGGTAAAAAAGTGTACACCTCTGCAAGCTTAGCTGTCACAGCACTCAATTGTCAGTTCCATATATTAAAATATCAGCAACACACTTTGGAACTATTAAGACAAAAGATTTCTCCCTTTCCTGACTGCCAATTCAGAAGAGTTAGCAGATTTACTGCACTCTGCTTGTCAAGTGGCCCAAACACTCATTACACTGTGGATATGATGCCGTAGAAGCCTCTAGCAGGTCAGCAGTGTCAGGATCTGTCATTAGGAGACCTGCATAGCTAAAGGGACAATCTCTCCCTGATCATGTCTAAACTTATTGATGCACCCTGGATAAGGAGCACTTGTTTGGAGTAAAAGCAGATGATGTTTAAAAAGATGGAAGACAAAGCAAAATCTATGCAAACAGTAAGATTTCTTTCAGGTTCAACCTCCCAGGTTCAGCAGGAACTTTCTCTCTAAGCGCTGGTCCTTCTCTGCATGTAGCCGCAGGGACAGACCATCCAGGCTCCTATTCCAGGGCCAGCAGAGGAACAGTGGACCACTTCCGCCCCAAAGGCAGGGAGTTCTAAGCCACCCTTCTATGGCAAAAACTCTGTGTCTCCCCCTCCCTTCACTCACCAAAAGCTAGGAGGAAGGCTCTCCCTCTTCAAAGAAAATTGGCTTTCTGTAACAAAGGAAATGTGGATCTTGAAGATAATTTTTCAGGGATATAAATTCTCCTTCAGTGAATTTACAATTCCAAGAGGGTACCTAGACTTGTCTCCAAATCAGTGGGCAGAGGCATTAAAACCGGTCCAGACTCGTATCCCAAGGGGCAGTAGAACCTGTCCCCTCAGATCAAACAGGTAAAGGCTTTTATTCCAGACTATTCTTTGTTCCCGGAAAAGAGGGCACTTGGCACCCCATCCTGGATCTATCCATTCTGAACACCTCCCTGGTGGTCCGCAGATTCAAAATGCTAACTTTGCTGCAGCTGCCTATGCTGGCCAAAAAATGTGCTTGTCTAGTGACCCTAGACCTAAAAGATGCCTACCTCCACATACCCATAATTGAATCCTGCAGGAAATTCCTGCGCTTCAGAGCAGGATCACACTTTCAGTTCTCTGCGCTGCCGTTTGGCTTATCTACTGCACCCAGAGTATCCACCAAATGCCTAGCCCCAGCCGTAGCATTTCACAGACAGAGAAATGTACAGATTTACCCTTACCTGGATGACTGCCTCATTCAGCCAGAGTGCAAAGAAAAGCTGCTCCAGGACCTTCTGTTTGTCAAATCCTTCCTAACTTCCTTAGGGTTCACCACCACCGAGAAGAAATCAAAGCAAACTCCCAGCAAGATCCTTTTCTTGGGGGCTCTGCTAGACACAGCATCCCAAATGGCCTTCCTATCCCCAGAAAAGAAGAGCTTCCTGCCTCTCTACTTTACCCATCTGGCTTCCAGAAGCCACCTTATTGTGAGAAAGTTCCTGCAAGCCCTGGAATACATGGCATCTTACATCCTTCTAATTCTTCTGGCCAGGCTTCACATGAGAAAACTTCAGTGGTATTTAAAGAACCTTTGGTGTCGGCACAGTCAGTCTCTAGTAACCTCTCTCCCTCTGATCCTATGTATAAGAGCAGCGTTTCTCTGGTGGGCAGAGGCTTGTGTTGAGAACAAGGGTCTTTCCTTCATCCTCCGCCCTACCGGCCAGACAATCACCACAGACTCCCAAGACATTGCTTGGGGTGCTCACCTAGCAGGCAGGTGCACCCAAGGTCTTTGGGATGCCCAGCACCTTCCCTTGCACATCAATCAGAAAGAAATGATGGCAGTACAAAAGGCTCTGACATCCTTCAAACCCCATCTCAGGCCAGGGGTTCTCCTTATAAAAAGACAACCCCACAGTAATGTGGTATATCAACAAACAGGGGGGGGGGCCCCTATCTTACCCTCTGTGCAGGCTAGCAATGAACCTCTGGCTGACAGCCGCCTCCATAGCTGTACACCTAATTGTCCAATACCTACCAGGGGTCAATAACACCCTGGCAGACCACCTAAGCAGAAACTTACTGGACCCCCACGAATGGCAGCTCCACAGGGCAATCTTTCTGCAAATCACTCGAGTGGGGGACTCCGGAGATGGATCTCTTTGCTTCACACCTCAACCACCAGCTGCAAAAGTCCTGTACCAGGGAGCATCATCTCCTAGCGTGGAAAGTGGATGCCTTGACCATCCCCTGGAACTCATTCTTTGTGTGCACGTTCCCTCCTCTGCCTCTTATTCCCAAGGGTACTGGTCAGACTAATGGAGGAGAGACCAAAAGCCATCCTCATTGCTCCAGATTGGCCCTGACAGCATTGGGTACCCCTTATTGCATAGCCTGACCTTACAGCCCCCGAAACAGCTTCCCATGATCTCAAACCTCTTGACCCAGGTGGGGAGGGGGGGGGAGATACTGCACCCAGACTTGCAGACTCTTAATCTTTCATCATGGCTTATATCAAGGAGTCCCTGTTAGGCAAACTGGTCCTAGACATTATCACAGAGGCCAAAAAGCCCAGCACCATGAAATCTTATGCAGGGAAATGGAAAAGTTTCTGCTCCTGGAGCCAGTACAGAGGGGCCAGTACCTCATATCTATCCTTCCTTCCCTGTTGTCTTGGATTACCTAGCAGAGTTGCTCAAACATGGCCTCCCCTTCTCTTCTATTAAAATCCATGCCTCCGCTATTTCAACCCATTGCGATTCAGACCCAACCCTCTTCTCTCAACCTTTGATTAAACAATTCCTCAGAGAGGCTTCATTAGAAGACCTCCCAGAAAGGCCTCCCATGCCAGCCTGGGACCTGAATTATGTTTTAGAAAAACTAACCTTACCTCCTTTTGAACCTGCTGCTTCAACAGAATTGAAATACCTCTCCTGGAAGACTGCCTTCCTACTATTTATCTCAGCCAGAAGGGTTTCAGAATTTCAGGCATCCATGGCTGTTGAGCCCTTCATCATTTTCCATGCAGACAGGGTCTCCCTGAGGACTAACCCCTTTTATGCCCAAGGTGGCATCTGATGTGACCCTCAACCAGGCCATACACCTACCCACCTTCTTTCCCAACCCCCTCAAAAGGGGGGAAGAATTCTGCACTCACTAGACGTGCACAGACAACTCAGATACTCTCTGGACTGTACTAAACCCTTCAGAAAAACGGACCAGCTGCTTGTCCGCTTTGCCTCAGGGGAGAGGGGAAGCCCATTTCCAAATGGATATCACACTGTATCCATTTCTGCTACATACTACATGGGGACCCCCCCAAGTCTATTCATACCCATTCCACTAGGGCAGCCTCCACTTCCACAGCCATCCTCTGAGGAGTCCCCACCAGGGATGTCTTGGAAGCTACTACCTGCACCTCTGTCCATACCTTTACAAAGCATTACCATCTACCTCTTTTTTTTCTAGGGCAGGGTTTGCCTCTGCAAATGATGTTCATCGTGTAATACTGCTGCAGTCATCACACTTGGGTTATCCTGCCGTCAGGCGGTCCCTCAGTCGGCCGAATCCCAAAGTCTTGGTCCGGCGTTGGTTGTCGTCGCTTCTTCCCTGACGTCAGTGCGACAGGGGTATAAAAGAGGCAGCTGACACCATTTTCTTCAGTCTTTCTTGCTGCACGGTGCCCGTAGCAGAAGCAGTTCGCAGGTGCCAATCGGCCAGCTCCTGAGATTTTTGAATCTAATTTCAGCCTGAAGGCTTCTCTAAAGCTAAGTACCCCGTTGGGGAAACCTTTTCTTGCCTCAGACTGATGTCAGACAAAGTTAATAATTGCATTTCTTGTGGGAAGCAAATACCTCGTAAGGATTTTCATTCTTATTGTATTCCTTGCCTAGGCCCAGACCACGACGTCTCTGGTTGTCGGTTTTGTGCTAGGTTCAACAAACATGCAATCAAGCGTCGGGCAGATTTCGCCCGACATTATTTTGGCAGAAAATTTAATTGTAGCATGTTGGAGCAACCGACATCAGCAATGATTAAAAAATGCAAGGATAAGGACAGGCAACCAAGGCCAAGACCAGAAACAGAGGTCTCAGCAAGGCCTGCCGCCGGTTTTCCGGTTTTCAGCGAGGTGCCTACGCAGCCCCTGACTACCGCAGATGTAGAAATTTTAACTGCCTCCCAGACCGAATCAGCTGGATCGCTGGGCCTCAGGAGCCGGTTCCATCTCACCCCTCAGACGCCAATCCTGACGGTGATCCGGAGATTTTGGACAGGCCTTCGATTTCTGAAGGTGTCTTCAAACTGACAACTCTCTCCAAGTCTTATGCTAAACTTAAAGCCCCCTTAAAAGTTAGAAAAAGGGTCTACAGCCCCCCCCCCCCCCCACACACACAGGCTCCTATGCCTAAAAAACAGATGCTTAAGATGGCTGAGGATTTAATTACCCTTATCGGCCCAGATGGCTTTTCTCACGCCAGACAAACAAAAACAACTGTCTCAATACTTCAAAAAGATGGCAACTTTTACCCAGCTCCACTGCAAGGAAAATCCTGCAGGCATTGGGGTTCATGGCATCCTGCATTCATCTAATTCCACATGCAAAGCTGCATATGAGGAAATTACAATGGTACCTGAAAAGTGTATGGACTCAACAAAGGCACAGCCTCGAAACAAGTATACCTCTCATTCCCTGCCTTCAGAAAGAGTTCCTATGGTGGGCTCAAGCGTGTCAAATAAACAAGGGACTTGTCTTACCTCCAGCAAACCAAACTATGACAACAGATTCTTCAGACTACGCCTGGGGAGCACACATGGCGGGACAGTGCATACTGGGCAAATGGTCTGCAAAACAAATGCATCTACACATCAACCAAAAGGAGATGCTAGCTGTGCAAAAATGCACTGACAGCCTTCAAGGACCTCTTGCATCCAAGACAACTACTAAGGGCAGACAACACCACAGTTATGTGGTACATAAACAAACAGGGAGGGACACACTCCTACCCTTCAGGCAATGACCTTGTGGAACACAGCATTGACTTTCCAAGTACAACTGCAAGCACAATTCCTGCCAGGAAAGGAAAACATATTGGCAGACTAATTAAGCAGAAATTTGGCAGATCCTCACAAGTGGAGACTACACCCACAAGTATTTTCAATGATAACTCAAAACTGGGGACGCCCAGACATAGATCTGTTTGCCTCCCCCGACAATTGCCAACTACAGAAATTTTGCACAAGGATTTATCATTCCCTAGCCTGGAAAGTGGACGCCCCATCATTCAATTGGACAGCCTTGACAGTCTATGCCTTCCCACTACTACCTCTCTTGACCAAGGTATTACTGAGTCAGATCAGAGAGACCTCAAATGATCCTCACTGCTCCAGACTGGTCACGTCAGCATTGGTACCCATTACTAAGGACCTTGACTCACAGCCCTCCATGGATCTTACCTCAATTCCCATTTCTGTTGACTCAGCAAAATTCAGATACTTCACAGTCAGCTCAGGACTTTAAATTTAGCTGCATGGAGAATACCTTGAATTATCAGTCAACACTTCTCTCAAATGACGTCCTGAATGTCATTTTGGAGGCCAGGAGGCCCAACACCAGAAAAACTTATTTAGACAAATGGAAAAGATTTTGTGCATGGAACCAGGCTAAAGGCCAAAATTCTTGGATACCAAACATTCCTCAAATACTGCAATACTTAACTGAGATGCTACACAAAGGCCTTTTTTTCTCATCCATTAAGATCCATGCTTCAGCCATTTCAGCTCAGTATAATACGGATCCTCCCATATTCTCACACCCTTTACTAAGGCAGTTTTTCAGAGGGGCTAAGAATACAAGAACCCCCGAAAACCCCCAACGCCAGCTTGGGACCTCAACTTCGTTTTATAAAAATTAACACTGCCTCCTTTCGAACCAGCCTTCTCAGCAGAACTACAATACTTGTCATGGAAAACAGCTCTGTTGCTGGCTATCACCTCAGCACGCAGGGTCTCAGAACTACAGGCACTTATGGCAGTGGAACCTTTCATCATTTTCCATCAGGACAGTCTCTCTCTTTACGAACTAACCCTACCTTTATGCCAAAGGTAGTATCCTGCATGGCTTTGAATCAGACCATTCATTTACCCACCTTTTATCCAAACTCCCAGAATAAAGGAGAAAGACTCCTTCACTCTTTGGACATTCTCACACAGCTACGTTACTATTTGGATAAGACAAAGACCTTTAGAAAAACTGACCAACTCTTTGTATCCTATGCTGCAGGTTCACAAGGAAAGGCTATTTCAAAACAGACCATCTGATGGATAGCACATTGTATCTGTTTTTGCTACTTGCACCATGGGAAAGCAGTGCCTGTTAATATTAGGTCCCATTCTACCAGGGCTACAGCAACCTCAGCAGTCTTTCTCAGGGGGGTTCAAACAAAGGACATTCTGGAGGCAGCTACTTGGAGTTCAGTGCACACCTTTACCAAGCACTACCACCTTCCATTATACTCAAAAACCAGAACTGGTTTTGCCACTGCAGTTCTGCAGGGCATCCTAGCTTCACCTAACCCAGTTTAGTACCAGCCACCCATCCATAGCTTTGGGATTCAACCCAAGTGTGATGACTGCAGCAGTATTGCACGATGAACATAGTACAGTTTTGTACCTACCATAAATGTAGATGTTCAAGTGTATATACTGCTGCAGTCCAGGTTACTCTCCCACCATCCCCTCTACATACCAGGGTGTTATAACTCCCATGTACATCAATCTAATGGATGCATGCCTATATGGTGTATTTGCTAACAGCTAGTACTAGTGTTTATCTACTAAGGTATTTTGCATAGTTATTTGTATTGCCTTCCTAGTTGGGGGCACCTGACATCTGGGGCAAGAAAAACTGAAGAAAATGGCATCTGCTACCTCTTTTATACCCCTGTCGCACTGACGTCAGGGAAGAAGCGACGACAACTGACGCCGGACCAAGACTTTGGGATTCGGCCGACTGCGGGACCGCCTGACGGCAGGATAACCCAAGTGTGATGACTGCAGCAGTATATACACTCGAACATCTACATTTATGGTAGGTACAAAACTGTACTTCGTGTTTCACTGTTGCAGTCATTACATTTGGGTAATCTTCTGGCAGGTTGCACTCAGTCGGCCTGAATAACAAAGTCATGGGTCATGCGTCGGTTGCTATCTCCTCTTCCATGACGTCAGGTAGTCAGGGGTATAAAACATGCAGCCGCCATTTTATTCAGTCTTTCTTGCCGCGCAGTGCCCGAAGCAGAAACGGTTCACAAGTGCCAGTCGGCCGACTCCTGAAATTTTCGTATTAGAGTTTCAGAACCGAAGACTTCAAACTAAAGCCAAGTACCCCGTTGGAGAAATTCTTGCTCCTTACCGATGTCAGTAAAAGTTAATTGCGTTACTTGTGGGAAGCAAATACCTCATACAAATTTTCATTTGTACTGTATTCCTTGACTAGGCCCAGATCACAACGTGCCTTGCTGTTGGTTTTGTGCTAAATTTAACCAACCCACTATTAAACGTCTGTATAGTTTTGCTTCTGAATATTTTGGTGCAAGATTTAATTATCCTGAAATGTCATCTGTTAGCAATCTGACTACTGGAGTTAATAAAAAATGCAGAGACAGGCCTAGGTCCAAAACCGACGAAGTTTCTAAGCCAGTCTCCGGAACTCGGTGAGGTGCTTTCGCAGCCCCCTGATACCTGCTACTTTTGAGTCGCCGGCCTCTACAGAGACTCATTCGGAGTCAGGTATGCCGTGAGATTCTGAGTATTGAACCCGTGGATGTCTCTTCCCTTGGATGGGTCCGGAGCCACTGAGCAGGCACCGGCTTCTGTGTGTGTTTTCAGACCTCAGCATTTTTATATTAAACTGACGCTAGCAACAAAAACAAGGTCAAAAACAACTTCTGTGTCTAAAAAAATGAGCCACATGCTCTGGCCCCTATGCCTAAAATACAGGTGATCAAAATGGCTGAGGATTTAATTACCTTGATCAGGGGTTCCCAACCCCCCCCCCCCCTGCTAAGAGGCCTAGGCAAGGCACTGATTATGAATTTTCAGATCAGGTTTCCATTTCTTCTGATTCCTCTTCTGATCAGGAATTTTCTATTCCATCCTATGAGGATTCTGATGCAGAGGAATCCATCCCATCTGCATCTCCTCCTGAGGATTACTCTTTTGGATAGACTTTGCATACTTTAAGGGAACATTTTCACTGAGTCAGGACTTCTCTGAATCAAAAAAAAAAAAAAAGACTTAGGGATTTCCTTCTTCCTCAGCATAGGCCTTTGGCAATGTCTCCTGTATTAGATATTGTTGATGTGTTTTCGGAATCGAGCATGGCTCCTGATTTCCTGCCTCCAGCTCCTAGTAAGCGAGACAGATATTTCAGGGTTCCCTACTAACAAATTTCTATTCAAAAATCCTGCTGTTGATCCTGAGACTATTTCTCAGGGTCCCCAGGGTGTTAAAGGCCTCTACAGCCAAAAATCCTACCCCTTCTGATAGAGATTCCAGGGTGCTGGATAGATGGGGTAAGAATGTTTATATGCCTGCAACCTTGACGATCAGGGCTTTAAACTGCCAGTTTCATATGCTTAAATATCAACAGCATGTTATGGGCTTACTGAAACAGAAAATTATGTTGATTTCTGATTGTGTGGAAAATAGTTGCAGGAATTATTGCATTCAGCAGAACAGGTTGGAAAGCATACTTTGCAATGTGGTTTTGATTCCTTGGAGGCCTCTTGTAGGGCCGCCGTTACTGGATGTGTGATTCGAAGGTGTGCCTGGCTCAAGGAGCAAAAATCTGCCTGATCATATTAAAGCTAGATTTTTTGGATGCCCCTTTGCAGCATGATACTCTGTTTGGTAATGAGGCAGAAGAGGTTTTAAAGAAAATGGAAGACAAAGCTAAATCTATGCAAACTGTAAAATATTTCTTGCAAGTGCAGCCACCCAGGTTCAGTAGGCTCTTGCCTACTAAAAATTGGTCTTTTCCTGTGTCCAACAGAGCCACTCAGGGCAAATCCAGGCGCTCAAGGCTCCAGATACCAATTACAGGATTCTTACAGGTCAAAGCAATGGGGTGCCTCCACCTCCAAATCTGGAGGAAACAAAGCACAACCCTACAGTAAGCAGTCTCTGACTTTCCTCAACCATCGCCAAGCACTTATCTTTTGGCAGCCCCCTTGGGGGGGAAACTAGCATTTCATACTCAAAATTGGCAGTTAATTACCCTGGACAAGTGGGTATTAAACATAGTATCCTGGGGTACAGATTTCATTTCCATACTTTGCCAATTCCAAACGGATGGCCGGATCTGCCACAAAACCAGTGGGCAGAGGCCCAGAAACAAGTCATGTCCCTCATGGATAATGGGGGCTATTCAACCGGTACCAGAAAAGGAAAAAGGACAAGGTTTTTATTAAAGACTTTTCCTGGTACCCATAAAAGACCATTCATGGCGTCCAATACGGGACTTACTTAATTTGAACACGTTCCTGGACATTCCAAAAGTCAAAATGCTGACTTTACAACAGCTACTGCCTATGCTAGGCAGGAATGCTTGGTTAGTAACTCTAGACTTGAGGCATACCTGCATATCCCAATAAGGGAATTGTGCAGAAGATGCCTCCGCTTCAAAGCAGGTTTTTTGCATTACCAGTTCTCTGCACTGACCTTTGGCTTATCTACTGCACTAAGGGTCTTTACAAAGTGCCTGGCACCAGTAATTGCATTCTGCAGACAAAGAAGCATTCAGATTTATCCTTATCTGGACGATTGTCTCATTCAAGCAAAGGACAAGGAGACACTTCTTCAACATCTGGCGTTTGTAAAAAGGCTTCTAGCATGCCTAGGGTACACCATAAACGAAAATAATTCACAACTGGTATCCTCTCAAATAATTACATTCTTGAGTGCAAGCTTGAATTCAACTGCCCCGATGGCTTACCTCACGCCAGACAAAGGAAACTGACAACATACTTCAAACAAATGGCAACAAAAACCCAGTTATCTGCAAGACAAATTCTGCAGGCTTTGGGGTTCATGGCATCCTGCATTCTACTAATTCCATATGCGAGACTGCATATGAGGAATCTTCAATGGTACCTAAAAAGTTTATGGAGTCAACATTATCAGTTTGGAAACAATAAATGTTCTTTGTGTTTCACTGTTGCAGTCATTACATTTGGGGTAATCTGCTGCCAGGTTGCTCTCAGTCAGCCTGAATTCCAAAGTCTTGGGTCCTGCGTCGGTTGCAGTCTTCTCTTCCAGGTCGTCAGGGGTATAACACATGCAGCCGACGCCATTTTCTTTCATTTTTCTTGCTGCGCGGTGCTCTAAGCAGAAGCATTTCGCAAGTGCCGTTCGTCCGACTACTGAAATATTCGAGTTTGAGTTTCAGAACTGAAGTCTTCACTAAAGCTAAGTACCCCGTTGGGGAAACTTTTTTTCTTGCATTTTACCGATGTCAGAAAAAGTTAATTGCATTACTTGTGGGAAGCAAATACCTCATAAGGATTTCCATTTATACTGTATTCCTTGCCTAGGCCCTGATCACAACGTGCCTGGCTGTCTGTTTTGTGCTAGATTTAACCAACGCACTGTTAAGCGTCAGTATATTTTTGCATCAAAGTATTTTGCAAACAGATTTAACTACCCAGAAATGTTGTCTGATAGCAAATGGACTACTGGAGTACATAAAAAAAAATGCAAAGAAAAGGACAGAGAAAGGCAGTCGAGATGCAAAACCAACTAAACTTCTAAGCCAGTCGCCAATTTGCCGATGCTCAGTGAGGTGCTTTTGTAGCCCCTGATATCCGCTACCTTCGAGTCGCAGGCCTCTGCTGACACCCATGTGGGGTCAGGCATGCCGCAAGATACTGCAAGGTATTGGACCAATGGATGCATCTTCCTCGGATGGGTCCGGAGCCGCTGAGCAGGCACTGGCTTCTGAGGGGTGTATTCAGACCTCAACATTTATATATCAAACTGACGACATCTGCAACACCAAAGACAAAGGCAACTTCTAAAACTAAAAAAACTGACACATGATCCACATGCACAGGCCTCTATGCCTACAAAACAGATGATCAAAATGGCTGAAGACATTATTACCTTGATCAGGGGTACCCATCCTCCTCCAGATAAGAGGCCTAGGCAAGACACTTGTGAATCTTCAGATCAGGTTTCTATTTCTTCTGATTCCTCTTCTGATCTGGAATTATCTATACCTCCCTATGAGGATTCTGATGCTGAGGAGCCTATTCCATCTGCATCTCCTCCAGCGGATTATTCATTTGGAGAAACCTTGCATACTTTGAGGGAGCATTTTTCCCAAAATTTTGGATTTTTCCCCCCGACCCCTTGTTTTAAAAGAGGCCCCCCAATTTTTTTTCTTCCCTTTTAAAAAACCAAAGAAAAATGGCCTTTTTAAAAAA
>NC_056733.1:197886733-197926733 GCF_019279795.1 Protopterus annectens
TTTGGTCCTCCTGTGGAGTCAGTCTTAAAGAAAATGGAAGACAAGGCTAAGTCTATGCAGACTGTTAAAGATTTTTGCAGGTACAACCTCCAAAGTTTAGTAGAAATTGGCCTACTAAGGGGTGGGCGTCCTTCTGATTCTCAGTCTAGGGGTAGATCTAGGCGTGGTAGGGGCAGAGCTCAGAGTACCTTCAGGCCGAGACAATGGAGTTCGCCTGCTCAATCTGCTGGTGAGGGCAGGGGCCAGTCCTTTCGTAAACAGGCCCAATGACCTGCATTTTCAGCTGCCAGATTCCTCTTGCCTGGCAGCTCCTTTGGGATGAAAGTTGGCTCTTTTCAAGCAAAATTGGCATTTAGTCACCCAGGACAAATGGGTATTGGACATTATAAACCGAGGTTACAAGTTCTATTTCCATACCATGCCTCCTTTCAAAGGCATGCCAGACGTCCCTCCTCGGCAAAGGATAGAGGCTCACAGACAAATTTCTTTACTTCTACAAATAGGAGCTATACAGCCAGTTCCTCTGTCAGAAGTGGGCCTAGGATTTTATTCTCGCCTGTTTCTAGTTCCAAAGAAAGGAAACACGTGGAGACCAATTTTGGATTTATCTATCCTCAACACTTACCTGGACATTCCAAAGTTCAAGATGCTGACTTTACAACAGCTTTTACCTCTGTTGGGAAAAGATCACTGGATGGTTACTCTGGATCTCAGAGGCTTACCTTCATGTTCCTATCAGGCCCAGTTGCAGGAGGTACCTGCGTTTCCGGGCTGGAAATTTACATTATCAGTTCTCTGCATTGCCCTTTGGCTTATCTACTGCGCCCAGAGTGTTCACAAAGGTTCTGGCTCCAGTGATAGCATTTTTCAGACTAAGAGGAATACAGATTTATCCTTATTTGGACGACTGTCTGATTATTGCACAAGAAAAGGACAAACTTTTTCATCGTCTACAGTATGTGATGGCAGTGTTAAGATGCCTAGGGTATTCTGTGAACGAAACAAAGTCCAGTCTAGTACCCTCTCAGGACATGTGCTTTCTGGGTGTGAGACTGAATACAGCTTCCCAGATGGCTTTTTTGACCCCGGACAAACAAAGAAGCCTTTCTCTTTATTTCCAGCAAATGTCTCTATGGTCCAGGCTGACTGCAAGGACAGTCCTTCAAGCCTTGGGGTTCATGGCATCTTGTATTCTGGTGCTTCCCAATGCCAAATTGCATATGAGGAAGCTTCAATGGTATCTCAAAAATGTGTGGACACAGCACTGCCAAGATCTAGACACTGTCATTCAGATAATACCTTGCATTCGGAAGGAGTTTTTGTGGTGGGCTCAGGAATGTCACCTAAACAAGGGACTCTCTGTGACCCGGCCAGAGGCGAGTCAGATTCTAACGACAGATGCCTCGGACAAGGCTTGGGAGCACACCTCAATGGAAAATGGGTGCAAAACACGTGGCCTGTCAAACTCCAACATTTACATATCAACTTGAAGGAAATGTTAGCAGTCCAGTTTGCATTGATGGCTTTCAAAGATTTACTTCGTCCAGGGCAGGTGTTGATTCAAACAGACAACACTACTGTCATGTGGTACATCAACAAGCAGGGGGAACCCATTCTTACCCTCATTGCAGGCAAGCGATGATTCTGTGGGAAACTGCTCAATCTACACCTCAATCTTCAGGCAAGGTTTCTACCAGGAGCACAGAACTCCTTAGCAGATGTATTGAGCAGACAAATAGTGGATCCTCACGAGTGGAAATTGGATCCTCATGTATTTCAACAGTTGACAGTGTTATGGGGAACTCCAGACATAGATCTGTTCGCTTCTCCACTAAATTACCAGTTGCCAAAGTTTTGCACAAAAATGTTTCATCACACAGCTTGGAAGGTGGACGCTGTATCTTTCAGTTGGAACAATCTGCATGTATATGCCTTTCCACCTCTGCCTCTTCTTCCCAAGGTACTTTTGAAGGCCAGACAAGACAAACCAACCATGATTTTGATAGCACCGGATTGGCCTCTACAACACTGGTACCCACTACTGAGGAGTTTAGTACGAGAACCTCCGTGGCCTCTGCCTTTGATTCCACACCTTTTGTCACAAGAGGACAGTCACTTCCTCAATGTCAAGATTCAGTCTCTGCATCTAACAGCCTGGCATATTCTGTTTTAGACTCTGGAGGGTCTCAGCTTCCACAACAAGTTTTGAATGTTATTTTGGAGGCCAGGAGGCCTAGTACCAGGAAAGTTTACGCTGATAAATGGAGGAGATTTTCTATTTGGAGCAAAGGAAAGGACTTTGATGTCTCCAAACCTGATTTAAGTGTTGCTCTTCAATATCTTACTGAGTTATTGGACAAGGGTTTGTCTTTCTCCTCAATAAAAGTCCATGCTGCAGCCATTTCTGCTCACTATGATTGTGACCCTCCTTTATTCTCTCATCCTTGGTTTAAGCAATTTCTTAGAGGGGCAAAGAATATAAGACCCCACGTAGAGCTCCTACTCCTGCTTGGGATCTCAATTTTGTGTTGGAAAAACTTACTCTACAACCTTTTGAGCCTGCAGCTACTGCCGAGTTGAAGTATTTATCATGGAAAACTGCTTTTTTGTTGGCCATTACCTCTGCAAGAAGGGTTTCTGAATTACAGGCCCTCATGGCAGTGGAGCCTTTCCTGATTTTTCATAAGGATAGGGTATCTTTGAGTACTAATCCTTCCTTTATGCCTAAAGTGGTTTCTAGTGTGGCCTTAAATCAAACTATTCATTTGCCTACTTTTTATGCAAACCCCCAAAATAAAGGGGAGAAAATTTTGCATGCTTTGGATATTCACAGGCAGTTGCGTTATTTGAGCAGAACCAAGGAGTTCAGACAGTCTCAGCAATTGTTTGTTTCTTTTGCTTTGGGTTCACAGGGTAAACCTGTTTCAAAACAAACTATTTCTAAATGGATTGGGTTTTGTATTTCTTTCTGTTATTCCCATCATGGTAAGGAGATTCCTGCTGGAATCAGGCCTCATTCCACTAGGGCTACTGCTACTTCTACGGCCTTTATAAGGGGGGTATCTACAAAAGACATTTTGGAGGCAGCTACTTGGAGTTCAGTGCATACCTTTTCTAAACATTACCACCTTCCTCTTTATTCTAAGTCTAGGGCTGGATTTGCCACTGCAATTTTACAGGGCATTTTAGCGGCCCCTAATGCTTTATGATTTTTACCATCCTCCCTTTCCCGTTGCTTTGGGATTCTACCCATAAGTAAGGACTGCAGCAATGTGAGATGAAGAACATAGTACAGTTTTGTACCTACCATAAATGTAGTTGTTCGAAGATCCACATTGCTGCAGTCCAATTTACCCTCCCTCCTTCCCCTCTGTAGTTTGACTTGGTGCTATGCTTTAGGTGATGGCTGTTGGGCATGTTTTTGGGAGGTATTCTGTTTTTGGCTATGGCCTTTCTGGTTTGGCCTTCTGACATCTGGGGCAAGAAAAGACTGAGGATATGACGTCGGTCATGCGCCTTTATACCCTGACGCTCTGATGTCAGATCTAGGCGCCCATGACCGTCGTCAGCCTAATACTTTGGTATTCGGGCCGAGGACAGCGGACTACCCATAAGTAAGGACTGCAGCAATGTGGATCTTCGAACATCTACATTTATGGTAGGTACAAAACTGTACTAATGTCCTTCATGGATGCATCTGCAGTCATAACAACTGGGTTGTCCTGTCGTCAGGCAGCCCTTCAGTCGGCCGGATTCCAAAGTCCGGGTCCGCTTCGCTGATGTCGCACTTCACCCGGCGTCATCTCTGTTGGTCTTCGGGTATAAAAGCATCAGCCGCGCCATTTTCCCCAGTCTTTCTTGCCGTGGCGCCAAGCAGAAGCTGTTCGCAAGTGCCGGTCGGTCGGATCCAGAGATTACTTCTACCGAATACTACCAAGACTTCTAAAGCTAAGTACCCGTTGGGGACTCTTTCTTGCCTCAGCCGATGTCAGAAAAAGTTAATAATTGTTTAACCTGTGGGAAACAAATACCTCATAAAGATTTCCACTCTTATTGTCTGCCTTGTTTAGGCCCAGCCCACGACGTAGCAGCCTGTTCGGCCTGTGCTTCTTTCAACCGACGAACGCTTAGGCGTCGGTCGGAGTTTGCAGAACAGTTTTCGGTTCTGATTTTGCGTACATTATGCCGTCGGATCCTCCGACTACCCAATCTGCCAAAAAGCGCAAAGATAAAGACCGACACTCGCGGTCCACGGTTTCGGCCGAAACCATGGTTAAACAAATCATGAGTGTCTCGGTTTCGGCCGAAACCGAGAAAACTGATCAAAGTACAGCTGAACCTATATCTACAACTGAGGCCCCTGCTACCACTCTTGAATCGGCCTCAGAAATTTTATCCACTACGGTGGTTGCCACTGACTTTATCAGACACCATTCCCTTGGATGTCTCTACCCCAGCACGTGGTGCTGCTAGGCCTCCAGCAGCCATGTCCATTAAGGCCTTCGCCAGGGCTAAAGCAGCCAAGACTACTAAGACAGTGCCTGTTAACCCCCCACAACCAGGCCCTCTTCTAGTTCTCAAATGCTTACTTTGGCAGAAGATTTAATTTCATTAATTAGAGGATCTCAATCTCACCCAGACAGGGCCTCTCAGCCCCCAGAGAAGAGACCTAGGGCAGAGCCCCCTGAGCCAGTGTCCTCTGATTCTGCTGACGAATCAGACATAACTGACCAGCCAGAGGCTCCTTTCTCCAATTTTGAAGATTCTGATGCTGAAGAATCCATTCCAGCTGCTTCCCCACCAGAAGAATTCTCCTTTGGGAAACCTTACATGCCATGCGAGAGCAGTTCCAATGGCAGCAACAGGATTTTTCAGACTCCAGCAAAAGACTTAGGACCTTTCTGCACCTCCCACAGCACAGGCCCTTAGCTATACCTCCTGTTCTCTCTGTGGTGGATGATGCTTTCAATGATGTCTGCTCCGCACCAGACTCTTTACCTCCAGCCCCTGCCAAACCAGACAGATTTTACAGGGTGCCAGATACTCATCACCACCTTTACAAGGCCCCACTTGCAGACCCCGAAACTATATCCCAGGGTCCCAAGGCAGTAGCCGCGACCATAGCTAAAAACCCTATTCCTTCTGAAAGGGAAGCAAGGTCACTAGACAGATGGGGTAAAAAGGTCTACACTTCAGCTACTCTCTCAGCTAGAGCTTTAAACTGTCAGTTTCACATGATACAATACCAAGAGTTTATGCTTGATCAGTTAACTAAAAAACTAACCACTGATGAATCTCTTGATAAGAAATGTGTATTAGAAATGGTAAATAACATACAACAGGTTAACAACCATTCCTTAAAATGTGGCTATGATGCACTGGAGGCTTCATTTAGATCAGCCATGACTGGCACAGTGATAAGAAGGCATGCATGGCTAAAGGAGCAACCTTTACCGGATCATGTTAAAGCTAAGTTGCTAGATGCTCCTATGGATAAGACAAGTTTGTTTGGTACACCTGCCCAGCAGGTTATGAAGAAAATGGAAGAAAAGGCAAAATCTGTTCAAACGGTTAAAGATTTCTTGCAGGTTCAACCCCAAGGTTTAGCAGGAACTGGCCTGCCAAAAATTGGTCCTTTCCTGACTCCACAAAATTTCAAAGGGGCAGGAATAGGCGTTCCAGAGGCAGAAACCAATCCAGAGGAGGTGCCTACAGAGGGCGACAGTGGCAAGGTAACAACAGAGGCACAGAAACAACCACTGCCACTACATCAGCACAACCACAGTGACTTAACCTAAATCCGCCTACCAGGGAACAAATAGCAGCTCCTCTAGGCAGAAAGTTAACCTTATTTTCAAAGAACTGGCACTACATAACAAAGACAAGTGGATTTTACAAACCATAGATCAAGGTTACGGTTTCACTTCCACACTTTACCAGTCAAAAGAGGAATGCCAAATCTACCTCCAAATCAAAAAACAGAGGCACTACAACAGATAATGGAGATAGCAAACATGAGAGCTGTGGAAAGAGTGCCAACAGCAGAGCAAGGAAAGGGGTTCTACTCCAGACTATTCCTAGTTCCAAGAAAGGAAAAAAGTTGGAGACCAGTTCTCGACCTGTCCACCTTAAATACATTCATCATTGTCCCAAAATTCAAAATGCTGACCCTACAGCAACTTCTTCCCATGCTGGGCAAGGAGTGTTGGCTGGTAACTCTAGATCTCAAGGAGGCATACCTGCACGTCCCCATTCGACCAATCTGCAGAAGATACCTCAGATTTCTTGCAGGATCAGAGCACTATCAATTCTCAGCATTGCCCTTTGGCTTATCTACTGCCCAGAGTATTCACAAAATGCCTGGCATCAGTAATCGCCCATTGCAGACTACAGGGAATTCAAATTTACCCATACCTGGACGACTGCCTGCTACAAGGGACAACAAAAGCAAGCTGACAACAGATTTACAAAGGGTCATTTACTTGCTACAAGCACTGGGATACACAGTCAATTTACAAAAGTCAAGGCTGATACCATCCCAAACAAGGACATTCTTGGCGGAATTGCACACAGTAAAACAAATGCCATTCCTGACTACAGTAAAACAAAAGAACTCCCTCTTTACTTCTTGGCACTAACAAAACTGAACAAGTTAACAGCAAGAAAAGTACTGCAGGCCTTGGGCTTCATGGCATCATGCATAATCTTGGTCCCATTTGCCAGACTACATATGCGAAAACTACAGTGGTACCTAAAGAATTTATGGTCCCAACACAGACACAGCCTAGAAACAGAAATCCCACTAATTCCATGCTTAAAGCAGGAGTTCCTATGGTGGGCTCAGGCATGTCAGTCAAACCCAGGCCTACCCTTTCGCAGATGTCAAGCAAGCCAGACCATCACAACAGGCGCTTCAGACCTAGGATGGGGGCCCACATGCTGGACAAATGTGTGCAAGGATTGTGGACACAGGATCAACTTCACCTGCACATCAACCTAAAAGAAATGCTGGCAGTAAAACTGGCAATCCAAAAGTTCAAACCATTTCTCCAAGAGGGCCAGTTGATAAGGACAGACAACACCACAGTCATGTGGTACATCAACAAACAGGGAGGCACTCATTCATACCCCTATGCAGAATGACTTTGGAGCTGTGGACCCTGGCACTCAGCTACAACATCCAGTTACAGGCAATATTTGTACCGGGAAAAAGAAAATACTCTAGCAGACATATTAAGCAGAACCACATCGGATGCCCAATGGAAGCTGCACCCGGACATCTTCAAGACCATCTCAAAGAAATGGGGAATGCCTCAGATCTATTCGCATCACCTCTCAATCACCAGCTCAAAAGGTTCTGCACAAGGACATTCCACCCACTAGCATGGAAAGTGGATTCTCTCCTTCAGCTGGAAAGGCCTAACAGCATATGCATTCCCACCTCTTCCCTTGATACACAAAGTACTACTAAAAATCAAGGAAGAACGTCCAAGGATAATCCTGATAGCTCCAAACTGGCCAAGACAACACTGGTACCCACTGCTGAGGAGCATGTCTCGGAACAATATGTGGCCAATACCCTGATGCCTTTGATGTTAACTCAGAACAACTACAGCATCATACATCCAAACCTAAAAAGCGTTGCAACTGACTGCATGGAACATCACATAGCAGCAGCTAATCCAGAACTTTCCCAAAGAGTTAAAGACATTATTCTTGAAGCACGCAGACCTTCAACAAGAAGGAACTATGCTGGAAAATGGAAAAGGTTTGTCATTTGGAGTGCGGAAAGAGGAAAAGATGTGTCAAACATAGATATGCCTAACATTCTGGAGTATCTGGCGAACTTCTTCATTCAGGCCTGTCCTACTCCTCCATCAAGATACATGCATCAGCTATTTCAGCAGAATACAGCTTTGATCCACCTGTTTTTTCACCCTTTGCTCAGGCAGTTCCTCAGAGGAATCAAGAATGTAAAACCTCCAAGGAAACCACCATTACCAGCTTGGGACTTAAACTTTGTGCTAGAAAAGTTGACACTATCACCCTTTGAACCAGCAGCAACAGCAGACCTACAACACCTGTCATGGAAGACTGCTTTCCTACTGGCAATTACTTCAGCAAGGAGGGTTTCAGAACTACAGGCCTTAATGGCAGTGCAACCCTTCCTAATCTTCCATCAAGATAGAGTGTCCATGAGGACTAATCCTACATTTATGCCTAAGGTGGTATCCAGAGTGTCTTTAAACCAGGCAATCCACCTACCTACCTTCTTTCCCAACCCACAAAACAGAGGGAAAGAATACTGCATACCTTGGATGTACATAGACAGCTACGCTACTACTTGGACAGAACAAAAATAGCAGAAAGACTGACCAACTTTTTGTAGCCTATGCAACAGGAAGGGAAGGAAAAGCTATTTCCAAACAGACAATCTCCAAATGGATAGGAAATTGCATACGATTCTGTTACTCCTTCCATGGAAAACCAATTCCACAGAACATAAGACCTCATTCTACAAGGGCAACAGCCACTACCACAGCCTTCTTACGAGGAGTGGCAACCAAAGACATTGAGGCGGCTACTTGGACCTCCGTGCATACATTTGCCAAGCATTATAATTTGCCTCTATATTCAAGATCCCGAGCAGGGTTTGCCACTGCTGTACTGCAAGGGATCCTAAACACACCATAATCTACTTTTATCCTCCTCCCCTAGTTGGCTATGGTATTCTACCCAGTTGTTATGACTGCAGATGCATCCATGAAGGACATAGTACAGTTTTGTACCTACCATAAATGTAGATGTCTGAACTGGATAGCATCTGCAGTCAGGATTACCCTCCCTCCTTCCCCTCTGTGGTACTCCTAGGGTGTTTACCCTCCTAATAGCTAGCTGGCGGGGGGGAGTCTTTTATGGTGTATTTGTTTGTATATATGTACATACATGCTTATTTTTGTGTTTACCTCTATCTGTTTGGAAACATTGGCATCTATCCAAATTTTAGCCTTCAAGAGGGCTACTGGCATCTGGGGCAAGAAACACTGAGGAAAATGGCGTCGGCTGATGCTTTTATACCCGAAGACCAACAGAGATGACGTCGGGTGAAGTGCGACATCAGCCGAAGCCGGACCCGGACTTTGGAATCCGGCCGACTGAAGGGCTGCCTGACGACAGGACAACCCAGTTGTTATGACTGCAGATGCTATCCAGTTCGGACATCTACATTTATGGTAGGTACAAAACTGTACTTTCTGCCACAATGGCCGCTTCTCCTGACACAGCACAATTACAAAACTCTGCATTCCAACCTGAAAACATTACAGCTAGCTGCCTGGAAAATACCTTGCCTCATCACCAGGATAAGCTATCCAAGAGAGTGAAGGATATCATCATGGAAGCTCGCAGGCCTTCCACACGAAAGGCATACTCAGCAAAATGGAAAAGATTTCACACCTGGAGCACCTCAAAGGGCCTAGATGCAACAGTTATGAACATGGCACATATCCTGGAATATTTATCAGAAATGCTCCACAATGGCCTGTCTTACTCTTCCATTAAAATTCATGATTCAGCAATTTCAGCAGAGTACAACACTGATCCTCCTGTCTTCTCTCATCCTCTGCTAAGACAGTTTCTAAGAGGAATTAAAAACATCAATCCTTCAAGGAAACCACCACTGCCTACTTGGGACCTTAACTTCGTGTTGGAAAAACTAACACTGCCTCCCTTTGCACCAGCAGCATCTGCAGAACTACAGTTCCTTTCATGGAAGACTGCCTTCGTTCTGGCCATAACCTCAGCAAGAAGAGTATCTGAGTTACAGGCCCTCATGGCAGTACAGCCATTTCTTATTTTTCATCAAGACAGAGTCTCATTGAGAACCAATCCTTCATTTATGCCAAAGGTGGTATCTAGGGTCTCATTAAACCAAGCAATTCACCTGCCTACCTTCTTTCCAAATCCACAAAACAAAGGGGAAAAGCTTCTGCACACCCTGGATGTACACAGACAGTTGCGCTACTACTTGGACAGAACAAAAAATTACAGAAAAACTGACCAGTTGTTTTTAGCATATGCTGCTGATGCACAAGGAAAAGCAATTTCAAAACAGACAATTTCAAAATGGATATGGAATTGCATTTGTTTCTGTTACTCCTTTCATGGAAAAACTGTGCCAGCTAACATTAGACCTCATTCGACCAGAGCCACAGCCACCTCCACAGCCTTCTTAAGAGGGGTGGCTACCAAGGACATTTTAGAAGCTGCTACATGGAGCTCTGTGCATACTTTTCCAAGCATTACAACTTACCTTTATATTCCAGATCCAGAGCAGGCTTTGCTACGGCAGTCCTGCAGGGCATTTTAGCTACACCATCCTTTACATAGATCCTCCACCCCCAGATTGGCTATGGTATTCTACCCATATGTGATGACTGCAGATGCATCCTTGAAGGACATAGTACAGTTTTGTACCTACCATAAATGTAGATGTCCGATAGGTATGCATCTGCAGTCAGGTTTACCCTTCCTCCTTCCCCTCTGTGGTATTTCTTGGGTACATTCCCCTTTCATAGCTAGCTGGGGTTATCTTTTATGGTGTATTTGTTTTTATATATGTATATATTTTTGTGCATGTTTGGAATTTATTGCATTTCTCCAAATTTAGTCTTCCTTAGAGGGCACCTGGCATCTGGGTCAAGAAAAACTGAGGAAGATGGCGTCGGCTGACGCTTTTATACCCCAGGCGCTCTGACGGGGAAGGGGCGACATCAGCCGACGCCGGACCCAGACTTTGGAATCCGGCCGACCGAAGGGCTGCCTGAGGCAGGACAACCCATATGTGATGACTGCAGATGCATACCTATCGGACATCTACATTTATGGTAGGTACAAAACTGTACTTTCTCCTCCATCAAAATCCATGCCTCAGCCATTTCTGCAGAATACAACACTGATCCACCTTTATTCTCTCACCCTCTATTAAGACAGTTCCTCAGAGGGGCTAAGAATTTAAGACCTCCAAGGAAACAACCAATATCTGCTTGGGATCTTAATTTCATTCTGGAAAAACTGACTTTGCCTCCTTTTGAGCCAGCTGCCTCGTCAGATTTGCAATATTTGTCCTGGAAAACAGCTTTCCTTCTGGCTATCACTTCAGCTCGTAGAGTTTCAGAACTACAGGCTCTCATGGTTGTCCAGCCTTTTTATCATCTTCCATCAGGACAGTTTCCTTACGAACCAACCCGTCCTTTATGCCTAAAGTGGTATCCAGGGTAGCTTTAAATCAGGCCATACATTTACCTACTTTTTATCCTAATCCTCAAAACAAAGGGGAGAGATTACTACATTCCTTGGACATCCACAGACAACTGCATTATTATTTGGACAGAACAAAACCTTTCAGAAAATCAGAACTGCTCTTTGTGGCCTATGCGGTAGGAGCTCAAGGAAAGCCAATTTCCAAACAGACAATCTCAAAATGGATAGCCCACTGCATACGCTTTTGCTATTCCTTTCATGGCAAAACTGTACCTACAGGCATTGGAACTCATTCCACCAGGGCCACAGCCACCTCTGCAGCCTTCCTCAGGAGTTCCTACCAAGGATATTTTGGAAGCAGCCACTTGGAGTTCTGTGCATACTTTCTCCAAGCACTACTACCTACCATTATACTCCAAATCTAGAGCAGGCTTTGCCACTGCAGTCTTGCAGGGCATCTTGGCTCCTCCTAGTTCCACCTAGTGCCTACCACCCCTTTCTTAGCTTTGGGATTCTACCCATCTATTATGACTGCAGCTGTATGCACGATGAACATAGTACAGTTTTGTACCTACCATAAATGTAGATGTTAGAGTGCGAACCAGCTGCAGTCCAGGTTTCCCTCCCTCCTTCCCCTCTAGGGGTATTCTTTTATGGTGTATTTGCTTGCAACTACTGTTTTTTGATTATATTGCATTGCATTATTACATAATTTTATGTATTGCCTTCCTTCTGGGGGCACCTGACATCTGGGGAAAGAAAAACTGAAGAAACTGGCGTCGGCTGGTTCTTTTATACCCCTGTCGCACTGACGTCAGGGAAGAAGCGACGACAACCGACGCCGGACCTAGACTTTGGAATTCGGCCGACCGAGGACCCGCCTGACGGCAGGAGAACCCATCTGTTATGACTGCAGCTGTATTAGCACTCTAACATCTACATTTATGGTAGGTACAAAACTGTACTTTCTCTGCACTGCCCTTTGGCTTGTCTACTGTGCCCTGGGTCTTTACAAAGTGCCTGGCTCCAGTAATTGCATTTTGCGGATAATATTCAGATATATCCATACCTGGACAATTGTGTAATTCAGGCAGAAAACAAGGACATTCTTCTAAAACATCTGGCATTTGTAAAAAGGGTTCTAACTTGTCTAGGGTACACTATAAACGAAAAGAAATCACAACTGGTACCTTCTCAAAAAATTACATTCCTGGGTACAAGTTTGAAAACTGCCCAGATGGCTTTTCTTGCGCCAGAGAAGCAAATTCATTTGGTGACTTGCTTCAAACAGGTGGCCACAAAAACCCTGCTTTCTGCAAGGCAGGTACTGCAAGCCTTGGGGTTCATGGCCTCCTGCATTCTTCTATTTCCATATGCAAAACTGCATATAAGGAAACTTCAGTGGTATTTAACACGTCTATGGAGTCAGCATTGTCAGCCTGGAAACGGTGATTCCTATCATACCTTGCCTGCACCTTGAGTTCCTATGGTGGACAGAGGCCTGCCACCAGAACAAGGGACTGCCATTCACACCACCCCCTATTGGCCAAACCCTAGCTACAGACTCATCAAACTGTGCATGGGGTGCTCATCTGGCAGGGAAGTGCATTCAGGGAAAATGGAGCCCAAATCAAATGCACCTTCACATAAATCAAAAAGAAATGCTAGCTGTACAGAATGCACTGACAGCCTTCAAGGACTACCTTCATCCAGGACAATTACTGATAGATGGACACCACCACAGTTATGTGGTACATAAACAAGCAGGGGGTACACACTTCTATCCCCTTTGCAGACTAGCCATGGCATTGTGGAACATGACCTTGACCTATCAAGTACAACTACAAGCTCAATTTCTGCCAGGAAAGCTGAACACTCTCTGGCAGGCGATCCAAGCAGAAATCTCATGGACCCACACAAATGGAAACTGGAACCACAGATTTTCAACATGTCACTCAAATGGGGGAGCCCAGACATAGATCTTTTTGCCTCACCCCAGAACTATCAGTTGGACAAATGTTGCACAAGAACTCATCACAAAAAAGCCTGGAAAGTGGATGCTCTGTCCTTCAGCTGTAAAAAAAAAAATGCCTTTCCCCCTCTGCTCTCCAAAGTTCTACCAAAAGTCAAACAGGACAAACCAAGAATGATTTTGATTGCTCCAAACTGGCCTCGCCAACACTGGTACCCACTCCTGTGCAGTGTCACACCTTCCACTGTGGCACCTGCCTCAGACACCTTACTTCTGTCTCAGCAGATTCACACTCTGCTGCAAACATTGAATCTTGCAGCGTGGCTAATCACCTAAATTCACCCTTAGCATAAGACCACCCAGGAGAGCACCAAACCCTGCCTGGGATATTAATTTTGTATTGGAGAAACTGACTTTCACTCCTTTTGAGCCAGCTGCAACTGCAGACTTAAAATTTCTCTCCTGGAAAACTGCTTTCCTTTTAGCAGTCACTTCAGCAAGAAGGATTTCCGAGTTACAGGCTCTTATGGCAGTGGAGCCTTTCATCATTTTTCATGCAGACAGGGTATCTCTAAGAACCAACCCATCCTTCATGCCTATGGTGGTGTCCAGTGTGGCTCTTAGACAATTTGCCAACTTTCTTTCCCAATCCACAGAACAAGGGGGAGCGGATTCTGCATACATTGGGTGTACACAGGCAACTTAGATTTTACTTGGACTAAATCTCAAAAGAAAATCTGAACTGCTGGTAGCATTTGCTGCAGGGGCAGAGGGAAAGGCTATTTCAAAGCAAACCATTTCCAAATGGATAAGCCATTGTATTTGTTTCTGCTATAAGCACCATGGAAAAACTATCCCCCAGGGGATCAGATCCCATTCCACCAGGGCTGCATCTACTTCAACAGGCTTTCTCAGAGGTGTTCCTACCAGGGACATTCTAGAAGTTGCTACCTGGAGCTCATTTCATACTTTCATCAAACATTGCCATTTATTATTTTTCTCTAAATCCAACGCTGGCTTTGCCACTGCTGTTCTGCAGGGCCTTATAGCTGGTCCTAATGCTGTATAATTCCCTCCATCCCAAGCATAGCTTTGGGAATCTACCCAAATGTAACGACTGCAACAGTGAAACACAAAGAACATAGTACAGTTGTGTACACTTGCCATAAATGTAGATGTTTGAGTGTATTCACTGTTGCAGTCCTGGTTACCCTCCCTGGTTACCCTCCCTCCAACCCCCTATTTTTCTCTGGCTATACCTGTACTTTCTTTTACTATGCTTAAAAGCCCTTCTGGTGTACTTGCTTTTGGGTTGGAGGTATATTTTTTTGTTTGGTATTATTTGCTCCCCATTTGGGGGGCACCTGACATCTGGGGCAAGAAAAACAGATGTAATGGTGTCTGCTGCATGTTTTATACCCCTGAAGACCCGACGTCATGGAATAAGGGACCGCAACTGACGCAGGACCAAAGACTTTGTTAATCAGGCCGACTGAGGGCAACCTGCCTGCAGATTACCCAAATGTAATGACTGCAATAGTGAATACAACATCTGCATTTATGGTAAGTGTACACAACTGTACTTTCTCTGCACTTCCCTTTGGCTTATCTACTGCGCCCATGGAATTCACAAAATGCCTAGCTCCAGCCATTGCTTACTGCAGACAGAGAAATATTCAAATTTACCCATACTTGGACAATTGCCTGATTCAGGCGGACAGCCAGGAATGGATTCTTCAGCACCTGACGTTTGTAAAGAGACTCCTAACTTCGCTGGGGTATACCATAAACGAAAAGAAGTCACATCTGGTACCCAGCCAAAAGATTGTATTCCTGGGAGCAAGCTTGAACGCAACTTCCCAGATGGCATTCCTCACTCCAGAAAAGCAGGTTTGACAAATTACTTCAAACTACTGGCCACCCAAACCCAGCTATCTGCAAGAAAAATACTGCAATCCCTAGGGTACATGGTCTCATGTATTCTACAGATTCCATATGTAAGACTGCATATGAGGAAACCTCAGTGGTTCTTGAGTCTCTGGTATCAACATTCCCAGGATTTGAAAGCAGTGATTCCCATCATTCCTTGCCTAAGGGACAGTTCCTTTGGTGGGCAGAGGCTTGCAACCACAACAAAGGGCTCCCTTTCTCTCAACTCCCTGCCGTCCAAACTCTTGACAACAGGCTCATCAGACTATGCATGGGGGTTTACATTGCAGACAGATGCATTCAAGGCAAATGGAGCCCAGGACAAATTCACCTGCATATCAATCAAAAATAAATGTTAGCTGTACAGAATGCACTCACAGCCTTCAAATACCTTATCCTACCAGGACAACTCCTGATAGACTGACAACACCACAGTTATGTGGTACATAAACAAGCAAAGGGGAATTCACTCCTACCCACTCTGCAGGTTAGCCATGGCTCTGTGGAACACAGCCTTAAGCAAACAAGTGAACCTGCAAGCTCAGTTCCTGCCAGGCAAACAAAATTCACGGGCAGATGACTTGAGCAGAAATCTAATGGACCCACATGAGTGGAAACTGGAACCAAACTCATTCAAACTTCTAATACACAGGTGGGGGGCACCAGAGGTGGACCTCTTTGCGTCCCCCCAAAACCATCAACTAAACAAATTTTGCACCAGAATTCCCCACAGCCAAGCTTGGAAAGTGGCTGTCCTATTATTCACGTGGAAAAACTTCTCAATCTGTGCCTTTCTCTCTCTGCCCCTCTTTCCAAAAGTACTCCTCAAGATCAAACGGGATAGGCCAAGGACTATCCTTATTGCACCAGACTGGCCACGCCAGCACTCGTACTTACTCCTACACAGTCTGACAGCAGTGCCACCCTGGCACCTACAGCAGACCCCCCTCTCTGCTGTCCCAGCAAGAGGGACACATTTTGCATCCTCATCTGCAAACCCTGAACCTGGCAGCCTGGCTTATTGTCTGAATCACCAGCAACCCTCAGCAAACAGGCACTGGATGTTATCCTTGAGGCCAGGAGGCCCAGTGCTAGGAAATCCTATTCAGAAAAGTGGAATAGACTGTTCTTGGAGCCAGTCTCAAGGGAAGGATACCGCTGTGCCCTCCTTGCCTCATATCCTAGATTACCTAGCAGAGCTGCTCCACAAAGACCTATCCTCATCAATTAAGATTCATGCCTCTGCCATCTCAGCTCATTACAATATTGAGACATCCCTCTTCTCTCACCCTCTGATCAAACAGTTCCTGAGAGGAGATAACAATTTTAAGACCCCCAAGGAGAGCTCCCACTCCTGCCTGGGACCGTAACTTTGTACTAGAGAAGCTCACGCTTCCCCCTTTTGAGCCTGTTGCTACAGCGGAGTTCCTCTCTTGGAAAACAGCCTTACTGCTAGCCATCACTTCAGCAAGAAGAGTGTCTGAGTTACAGGCCCTTATGGCTGTGGAACCCTTCATTATATTCCATGTGGACAGGGTTTCCCCCAGGACTAACCCATCTTTTATGCCCAAGGTGTTCTCCAATGTGGTTTTAAACCAATCCATCCATTTGCCAACTTTTTTTTCCTAATCCTCAGAATAAAGGGGAAAGGATCCTGCACTCCTTGGATGTGCACAGACAGCTCAGGTTCTTCCTTGATAGGACTAAACCTTTCAGAAAAATCTGACCAGCTGCTAGTCAGCTTTGCTACAGGAGCAGAGGGCAAGGCCATTTCGAAACAAACAATTTCTAAATGGATAGCGCACTACATCCATTTCTGCTACAAACTCCATGGAAAACCTATCCCACAGGGGATCAAGCCTCATTCCACTAGGGCTACCTCAACCTCTACAGCTCTTCTCTGGGGAGTCCCTACCAGAGCCATCCTGGAAGTTTCATCCTGGAGTTCGGTACACACCTTCACCAAGCATTACCACTTAAGTATCTTTTCTAAATCCAGAGCTGGATTTGCCACAGCCGTCTTACAAGGCCTGCTAGCCAGCCCTACTACTTCTTGACCGTCTCCACCCTTCCTCAGTTTTGGGATTCAACCCAAGTGTGATGACTGCAACAGTGAAACATGAAGAACATAGTACAGTTGTGTACATTTACCATAAATGTAGATGTTGGAGAGTATTCATTTTTGCAGTCCTGGTTACCCTCCCTCCAGCCCCCTGTCTTTCTATACTTTCTACCTATTCTCTTTTTTGGCCAGATCTTATGGAAATGGTATTTACTTTTTACTGGAGGTGTTCCACACCATTTGATTGCTTCTTATTTTGGGAGCTCCTGACATCTGAGGCAAGAAAAACTGATGTAATGGCATCGGCTGTATGATTTTTACCCATGACAACCTGACCTCATGAATGAGGCACCAGCATCCGACACAGAAATCCCATGAATCTGGTATTCGGGCCGACTGAGGGCTACCTGCAGGCAGGTAACTCGTGTGTGATGACTGCAACAGTGAATGCACTTGAACATCTACATTTATGGTAAGTGTACACAACTGTACTTTCTGAGGAAAGGTACGTGTAGACATCACCTTTTATGGCCCATGCACCATACGGCCAACTTCAGATGTCTCGCGTACCTTGCAGTGACTAAAGCTTTTCTATACTGGCCGGACGTTTGGGTAGCTAAGCAGAGGGTAACCCAAAGGTGATGAATACTGTATCATGAAAGATAGAAAGGACATCTATGGTTATGGTAAGATTTTACACAGCTGTTCTTTCTCTGGGTTATTCTGTGGAACCACCCTGGAGACTTCGGAGAGGGTGCTGTGGAACCACCTTGGAGACTTCGGAGAGGGTGCTCTGAAAGACTTTTGCATTGTGAGTACTGTTGTAGCAATTGCTTTACGATAAGTATGTTTGTGTGGAAACAGTCACCATAAGTGTAGATGGTAGAGTATTGTCACTGTTGCAGCTGTAGCTCCCATGCACCTTCAGATGACTCATTGACTATATGCACAGTGTAACAGAGTGCTGGGAAACCACAAGTGATGTTCTTCGTGTTTCGTTGTTGCAGTCCTAACCTAGGGGTTATCCGGCACCTGGTAGCCCTCAGCCAGCCCGAATACCAGAGTCCTTGGTATGTGATGGCTGCCGTCGGTTGTAAAACTGATGTAAGAACGTCTGGTATAAAGAAAGGCGGCCAACGCCATTTCCTCAGTCTTTCTTGTTGCGGAACCCGAAGCAGATGCAATTCGCACTAGTGCCGGTTGGCCATTTGTCTTTTTGCTTTCAGACTACCAAGTTGAAGACTCCTTCAGATAAGTACCCTGTAGGGGATCCTCTTTTCTTGCTTTAACAAATGTCAGATAAAGTTAATAACTGTCTTGTCTGTGGAAAACAGATTCTGCATTGTGAATTTTCATTCCTATTGTATAACTTGTTTGGGCCTTGAGCACGACGTCCCTAATTGCTATCTCTGTGCCTCCTTAATTGCTATCTCTGTGCCTCCTTTAACCCACATACCATACGCCGTACAGCTAAGATTTTGTATAAACATTTAGGAGTCTGGCCTAAGTTCGGCGGTATGTGGTCTTCTGGTCTCCCGGTTTCGGATATACCTAGGAAACACAAAAACAAGTACCGCGACAGGCTTAGGGTTAAATCTGCTGACGACGCACCAATGAAATTGGTAGTCAGCTCCGCGGTAGTGAGTGAGGTGCTTTCGCAGACTCTGCCGAGACCTTTACTGAGTCCTACATGCCACAGTCTGCTATTTCGTCTTCAGACCCTCCGCCTGTCGCCACCTCAGATGGGTCCGGAGCCGCTATGGAGGCACTGGATTCTGATGCCTTTTCTCTTCGACATGAGACCAGAACCAAAAGTACTCCTCAAGATTAAACGGGATAGGCCAAGGACAATCCTTATTGCACCAGACTGGCCACGCCAGCACTCGTACCTACTCCTACGCAGTCTGACAGCAGTGCCATACTTCTAAAGTTGCTAGGCCTTCCGAGTCCGTCCCGATTGCTAGCAAACCTTCCAGCCGTAAACCTTTCACAGGCAGGCGTCGGCCTCCTTTCCTGTGCCTCAGTCCCAGTTGGTAAAGATGGCTAGTGATCTTTCACTGATTAGGGGCTTTCATCCTCCCCTTCCAAGAGGGTCAGGGAATTGTCTCCTGATGTTTTGTCCGTCTCAGATTCTGAGGTTTCCAGTGTTTCTGCTGGTGAAGAAGGAAATTCTCAACTTTTTTCTGGCTTTGAGGATTCTGATGCTGAGGACTCTATCCCTTCTGCCTCCCCTCCAGAAGATTTTTCCTTTGGGGATACTTTGCATGCTCCTAGGGAGCACTTTAAATGGGAATGTCAGGATTTTAACCAGTCTAAGAAGAGAATCAGGGAATTTTTGGATTTGCCACAGCATAAGCCTCTGGCTATACCTCCAGTTTTAGAAGTTGTGGATGATGTCTTCATGGAAAGTTCTTTAACTCCTAATTAAAAGGCTCAGAGACTTCTATTATTACCTCAACACAGACCCCTGGCTATTCCGCCAGTGCTAGATATTGTGGATGATGTGTACACTGAATCCAGCTTAAATCCTGATTCCTTACCTCCAGCTCCACTTAAACCGGACAGATATTAGTCCCTGACTCACACAAATTTCTGTATAAAAGCCCTGTTGCTGATCCTGCAACTATTTCTCTGGGACCCAAAGGGGTTAAGGCCTCATCAGCAAAGAACCCAGTTCCCTCTTGACAGAGATTCCAGAGCACTAGACAGATGGGGAAAGAAACTATATACGTCTGCAACTTTAGCAATGAGAGCCTTAAATTGCCAGTTTCACATGCTAAAATATCAGCAATTTTTGATGTCTCGGTTGAAACAAAAAAATGCTTCCAGATACAGATCCTCCTAATTTTAAAGAAATGCAGGATTTATTGCATGCCGCTGAACAAGTGGGAAAGCATACTTTGCAATGTGGTTTTGATTCTTTAGAGGCCTCATGCAGAGCAGCAGTTACAGGCTGTCATTAGAAGACCTGAATGGTTAAAAGAACATACGATGTTCATCATGATGTCCTTCAAGGATGCATCTGCAGTCATAACATATGGGTTGTCCTGCCTCAGGCAGCCCTTCGGTCGTCCGGATTCCAAAGTCTGGGTCTGGCCTCGGCTGATGTTGCACTTTCCCCGACGTCAGAGCCTCTGGGGTATAAAGGCATCAGCCGACGCCATTTTCCCCAGTCTTTCTTGCCACGCGGTGCCCGAAGCAGAAGCTGTTCGCAAGTGCCGGTCGGTCAGATCCAGAGATTTCAGCTACCAAAGACTTCTAAAAAAGCTAAGTACCCCGTTGGGGACTCTTTCTTGCCTCAGCCGATGTCAGACAAAGTAAATAATTGTTTAACTTGTGGGAAACAAATACCTCATAAGGATTTCCATTCTTACTGCCTTCCTTGCTTAGGCCCAGACCACGACGTATCAGCTTGTTTAGCCTGTGCCTCTTTCAACCGACAGACTCTTAGACGTCGGTCGGAGTTTGCAGAAGAGTTTTTTGGATCCGCTTTTGCATATAAAATGCAGTCGGAGACTCCGACTACGCATTTGGCCAAAAACGCAAGGAAAAGGACCGACACTCGCGGCCCGCGGTTTCGGCTGAAACCACGGTTAGGCCTACCGCGAGTGTCTCGGTTTTGGCTGAAACAGAGTCCTCGGTTCTTACTTCTGCCGAAAGCATACCTCCGACAACCGAGGCCAGAGCGGCCCCGGCTGAGTCGGCTTCAGAAATCCCTACCGAAGAAGCAAGCGCACAAGAATTGTCAGACACCATTCCATTGGACATTTCTACTCCTGCACATGGAGCAGCTAGGCCCCCTGCTTCTATGTCTATTAAGGCCTTCTCCAGGGCTAAAGCTGCCAAAATTTCAAAAGCTTTACCTGCCAAATCTACTTCTCAGAGACCTTCCTCTAGTTCTCAAGATTCTCAGCCTTGCTGAGGACCTTATATCTTTGATTAGGGGTTCCCAACCTCACCCAGACAGGGCCTCCCACCCTCCTCCCGACAAAAGGCCTAGGACTGAACCCCCTGAACCTCTCTCCTCTGATTACTCCTCGGATGGATCTGATTTATCAGACCATCAGGAAGGGCCATATTCACCTTATGAGGATTCAGATGCAGAAGACTCTATTCCTTCTGCCTCCCCTCCTGAAGAATTTTCCTTTGGGGAGACTTTACACTCAATGAGGGAACACTTTCAATGGCAGGGTCAGGATTTTTCTGATTCTAGAAAAAAGTTAAGGACTTTTTTTTACATTTGCCACAACATAGGCCTTTAGCCATACCCCCTGTGCTAACTGTAGTTGATGCGTATAATGATGTCAGCTCTGCCCCTGATTCTCTTCCCCCGGCCCCTGCCAAACCTGACCGATATTACAGGGTCCCGTATTCTCACTTCCACTTGTATAAAGCCCATGCTGCAGACCCAGAAACTATTTCTCAGGGCCCAAAAGGTGTTGCAGCTGCCACTGCCAAAAACCCCCTACCCTCTGAAAGAGAGTCAAGAGCATTAGAAAGATGGGGTAAAAAGGTTTATACATCTGCTACTCTTTCTGCCAGGGCATTAAACTGTCAATTCCATATGATACAGTACCAGGAATATTTGTTAGATCAGCTGAATAAAAAGCTTTCTTCTCCTGAACCTTTAGACCGTAAGTCCCTTCAGGATTTGGTACACAACTCTCAGCAGGTCAGTAATCATTTCTTAAAATGTGGCTGATGCACTGGAGGCTTCATTTAGATCAGCTATGACTGGGGCAGTAATTCGGAGACATGCCTGGCTAAAAGAGCAATCCTTGCCAGACCATGTCAAGGCTAAACTACTAGATGCTCCAATGGAGAAGCAAAGTTTATTTGGCTCCCCTGCACAGGAAATTCTAAAGAAAGTGGAAGAAAAAGCAAAATCTGTGCAAACAGTAAAGGATTTTCTCCAGGTTCAACAACCAAGGTTCAGTAGAAACTGGCCTTCAAAGAATTGGTCCTTTCCAGACACCTCCACAGAGGGGCAGGAATAGACGCCCAAGAGGCAGAGGTCAATCAAAGGGTGCCTACAGGGGTCGTCAATGGCAGCCCGCCAACCAGAGGAGTACTGCCACAGCTGCAACTACAACCACTTCCACAGGACAGACACAATGACTTGACTCTGATTCCGCCTACCAGGGAACAACTGGAAGCACCCTTGGGCAGAAAGCTGGTTTTATTCTCGAAAAACTGGCATTGCATTACATGGACATTGCAAACAATAGACAAAGGATACAGGTTTCACTTCCACACTTTACCAAAAAGGAGCGGAATGCCAAACCTTCCACCAAACCAGAAGCCTGAGACTTTAAGACATATCAACAATTTACTTCAGATGAAAGCGATAGAAAGGGTACCATCTATGGAACAAGGCCAAGGATTTTACTCCAGACTATTCCTCGTACCAAGAAAAGAAAACCAATGGAGGC
The DNA here is from genome assembly GCF_019279795.1 of Protopterus annectens. NCBI lineage: Eukaryota > Metazoa > Chordata > Ceratodontiformes > Protopteridae > Protopterus > Protopterus annectens. The sequence goes on from NC_056733.1 coordinate 197,909,391, forward strand.
CTATTCTCGACTTGTCCGCACTAAACACATATCTCATTGTGCCAAAATTCAAAATGCTGACCCTACAGCAACTTCTTCCCATGTTGGGCAAGGAGTCTTGGCTGGTGACTCTAGATCTCAAGGAGGCATGCCTGCACGTCCCTATACGACCAGATTGCAGAAGACACCTCAGATTTCTTGCAGGATCAGAGCATTATCAATTCTCAGCATTGCCCTTTGGCTTATCTACTGCGCCCAGAGTATTCACAAAATGCCTGGCATCAGTAATTGCACATTGCAGGCTTCAGGGAATTCAAATCTACCCATACCTGGACGACTGCCTAATACAAGTGGACAACGAGACAAAACTAATAAAGGATTTGGCCTATACCATACACCTGTTACAGGCCTTGGGATACACAGTCAACAGTCAACATCCAGAAGTCAAGACTAGTGCCATCCCAAAGGATAACCTTTTTGGGAGCGGATCTGGACACAATAACTCAAATGGCTTTTCTCTCAGAAGAAAAACAAAAGCAACTCCCAGACTACTTCATGGCTCTGACAAGACAAGCTCAGCTTACTGCAAGGAAAGTCCTGCAGGCCCCGGGTTACATGGCATCCTGCATAATCTTGATCCCGCATGCCATGAGGAAATTACAATGGTACCTAAGGAATGTATGGTCTCAACACAGGCACAGTCTAGAAACATTGATACCAATCATTCCATGCCTGAAAAAGGAATTCTTGTGGTGGGCTCAGGCCTGCCAGTCCAACAGAGGGTTGCCTTTCAACAAACCACAACCAAGGCAGACCATCACCACGGACGCCTCAGACCTAGGAATGGGAGCACACATGGAGGACAAGTGTATCCAAGGCCTATGGTCTCAAGACCATCTAAACTTACACAAAAACCTAAAGGAGATGCTGGCAGTAAAGCATGCAATCGAGGCATTCAAACCATTCCTCCAGCAAGGACATCTGCTGATAAGGACAGACAACACCACAGTCATGTGGTACATAAACAGGGAGGCACGCATTCCTACCCTTTATGCCGGATGGCAATGGATCTGTGGAACCTAGGCCTGAATCTCAACATCCAGCTGCAGGCCGAATTCGTACCAGGAAAAGAGAATTCACTTGCAGACAGCTTAAGCAGAACTACCACGGATGCTCACGAATGGATGCTGCATCCAGACATCTTCAAACTCATAACAAACAAATGGGGAATGCCAGAGAAAGACCTGTTCGCCTCCCCACTCAACCACCAACTGAAGAAATTCTGCCAAGGATATACCACCCACAAGCCTGGAGGGTGGAGACTCTCTCTTTCAGCTGGAATGCCCTAACAGTGTATGCATTCCCACCTCTCCCATTGCTGTACAAAGGGATCAGGGAGGAACAGCCAAAGGTGATACTAATAGCTCCAGACTGGCCAAGGCAGCACTGGTATCCGCTGCTGAGAAGCATGTCTCGGGTGAACTCATGGCCTCTACCCCTATGGCCTCCTCTTCTTACGCAGAACAACTTCAAGACCCTGCATCCAAACTTGAAAACACTGCAGCTAACTGCCTGGAAAATTGTTTAAAACAAAACCAAGCTGTGTTATCTCAGAGGGTCAAGGACGTTATCCTGGAGGCTCGCAGACCCTCCACAAGGAAGACATACTCAGCTAAATGGAAGAGATTCCTCATTTGGAGCACATCAAAGGGTACAGATGTCACACTGGCAAACCTAGCACACATCCTATAATACTTGGCAGAACTGTTCCACAATGGCCTGTCCTATTCTTCCATTAAGATTCATGCTTCAGCAATTTCAGCAGAGTACAATATGGATCCTCTTATCTTCTCTCACCCTCTCCTCAGACAATTTTTAAGAGGGATCAAAAATGTAAAACCTCCAAGGAGACCCCCTCTGCCTGCATGGGATCTCAATTTTGTGCTGGAAAAATTAACACTATCCCCTTTTGAACCAGCAGCATCAGCAGACTTACAGTTTTTATCTTGGAAAACTGCTTTCCTTCTGGCAATCACTTCAGCAAGAAGAGTATCCGAGTTACAGGCATTAATGGCAGTGCAGCCTTTCCTTATTTTTCACCAGGATAGAGTGTCTCTGAGAACCAATCCTACTTTCATGCCAAAGGTTGTATCCAGGGTATCCTTGAACCAAGCTATTCATTTGCCTACGTTCTTCCCTAACCCACAGAACAAGGGGAAAGACTATTGCACACCTTGGATGTACACAGACAACTATGCTACTATCTGGACAGAACTAAAGCCAGCAGAAAAACTGACCAACTTTTTGTAGCATATGCAACTGGAGTGCAAGGAAAAGCAATTTCCAAACAGACAATTTCAAAATGGATAGGAAATTGCATTAGTTTCTGCTACTCTTTTCATGGAAAGACAGCTCCTGAAAATATCAGACCTCATTCCACAAGAGCCACAGCCACCACTACAGCTTTCCTAAGAGGGGTGGCTACTAAGGACATTTTAGAAGCTGCTACTTGGAGCTCCGTGCATACATTTGCCAAGCATTACAATCTACCTTTATACTCCAGATCCCGAGCAGGTTTTGCAACTGCAGTTTTACAGGGGATCTTAACTACACCATCCTTATCTTAGTACCTCCTCCCCCAGTTTGGCTATGGTATTCTACCCATATGTTATGACTGCAGATGCATCCTTGAAGGACATAGTACAGTTTTGTACCTACCATAAATGTAGATGTCCGATAGGTATGCATCTGCAGTCAGGGTTACCCACCCTCCTTTCCCCTCTGTGGTATTCCTAGGGGCTTACCCCTCTTTCAGCTAGCTGGGGGAATCTATTATGGTGTATTTGTTTGTATGTATATATGTATATATATAGTTTGCTACTATTTGGAATTTTCAACTTTTCTCCAAATTTAGCCTTCCTAGAGGTTACCTGGCATCTGGGGCAAGAAACACTGAGGAAAATGGCGTCTGCTGATGCCTTTATACCCCAGAGGCTCTGACGTCGGGGAAAGTGCGACATCAGCCGAGGCCAGACCCAGACTTTGGAATCCGTCCGACCGAAGGGCTGCCTGAGGCAGGACAAACCCATATGTTATGACTGCAGATGCATACCTACCGGACATCTACATTTATGGTAGGTACAAAACTGTACTTTACCCTGCTGCAGTCATCGCACTTGGGTTATCCTGCTGTCAGGCAGTCCCGCAGTCGGCCTGAGTTCCAAAGTCTTGGTCCGGCGTCGGTTGCTGTCGCTTCTTCCCTAACGTCAGTGCACCAGGGGTATATAAGAGGCATCCAATGCCATTTTCTTCTGTCTTTCTTGCCGCGCGGTGCCTGAAGCAGAAGCAGTTCCCAAGTGCCGGTCGGCCGACACCTGAGATTTTCGAATCGAATTTCAGTCCGAAGTCTTCAATAAAGCTAAGTACCCCATTGGGGAACCTTTTCTTGCCTCAGTCAGATGTCAGAAAGTTAACCATTGCATTTCTTGTGGGAAGCAAATACCTCATAAGGACTTCCATTCTTATTGTATTCCTTGCTTAGGCCCAGACCACGACGTCACAGGTTGCCGGTTTTGTGCTAGGTTTAATAAACGAACTATCAAACACCGATGTTCATCGTGTTACCCTGCTGCAGTCATCACACTTGGTTATCCTGTCGTCAGGCGGTCCCGCAGTCGGCCGGATTTCCAAAGTCTTGGTCTGACGTCTGTTGCTGTCGCCTCATCCCTGAAGTCAGTGCTCCAGGGGTACATATATTGCAACAGACGCCATTTTCTTCAGTCTTTCTTGCTGCGCAGTGCCTGAAGCAGAAGCAGTTCAAGTGCCGGTCGGCCGACTCCGGAGATTTTCGAATTTCAGACCGAAGTCTTCTATAAAGCTAAGTACCCCATTGGGGAAACTTTTCTTGCCTCAGACTGATGTCAGAAAAAGTTAACAATTGTATTTCTTGTGGGAAGCAAATACCTCATAAGGATTTTCATTCTTATTGCATACCTTGCCTAGGCCCTGATCACGACGTCACTTTTTGTCGTTTTTGTGGTAGGTTTAATAAGCGTACTATTAAAAGACTATTTGATTTTGCGCGACACTATTTTGGTAAAAAATTTAACTGTAACATGCCGTCGGAGCTACCGACTACCGGCGTGCACAAAAAATGCAGGGACAAGGACCGCCAGCCCAGGCCTAAGCCCGATTCCAAGGCCCCGGTTGATCCAGTCTCCGGTTATCAGTGAAGCTCCGACGCAGCCCCTGACTACCGCAGTTCTGGAACCAGAGACAACTACAGATATTTTGACTGAATGCACTAGGCCGACGCAGCCTTTTACTTCAGGCCCTTCCGACGATTTACCTTCTAAGGACGTCGGTGCTTCTGAAATGCCATCTGTTTCTGAAGGTGTTTTCAGACCGACTCTGTCAAAACGTTTTCTAAGTCGAAGACTCCTAAATCTAAAAAGACTACACTTCAGTCTCCTGTTCAAGGCCCTATGCCTAAGAAACAGATGCTCAAAATGGTTGAAGATTTGATTTCTCTTATCAGGGGTTCTCACAGCCTCCTCCTGACAAAAGGCCTAGACAAGAGGAAGATTCGGCTTCCTCTGAGCAACTGTCTATTTCTTTGGATTCCTCTGACGACCAAGACTATTCCTACTCTCCTTATGAAGATTCTGATGCTGAGGACTCTATTCCCTCAGCTTCCCCTCCTGAAGACTACTCTTTTGGAGAAACTTTACACACTATGAGGGAACATTTTCACTTGGAAGGTCAGGATTACTCTGATTCCAAGAAAGGGATCAGTTTCTTTTGCTCCCCCAACATACCTCTAGCCATCCCACCTGTTTTGGACATTGTGGATGATGTCTATTTAGAATCCAGTTTCAACCCAGACTCTCTACCTCCTGCTCCGGCTAAGCCTGACCGATACTACAGAGTACCTGATTCCCTCAAATTTTCTTTACAAAAGCCCAGTAGCTGGCCCAGAGACCATCTCCCAGGGTCCCAAGGGGGCCAAGGCTTCCATGGCTAAAAACCCAGTACCTTCTGAGAGGGACTCAAGAGCACTAGACAGGTGGGGGAAAAAGGTTTGCACCTCAGCCACATTAGCTATGAGAGCACTTAATTGTCAATTTCATATGCTTAAGTATCAGCAATTTCTAATCTCTGTTAAAACAAAATATAACCTCAATCCCTCAACAATCTGAAATGAAAGAAGTGCAGGATTTGTTGCACGCCACCGAGCAGGTGGGCAAACATACCTTACAATGTGGGTTTGATTCTTTGGAGGCCTCCTGCAGAGCAGCCGTCACTGGATCAGTTATACGTAGGCATGCCTGGTTAAAGGAACATAGTCTGCCTGATCATGTTAAAGTAAAACTACTAGATGCTCCCTTTTACAGCAGGATGTTCTTTTTGGAGTTAAAGCAGAAGAAGTTTTAAAGAAAATGGAAGATAAGGCGAAATCAATGCAGACAGTCAAAGATTTCCTACAGGTACAACCCCCTCGCTTCAGCAGAACTGGCCAACAAAAAATTGGTCCTTTCCAGCCACTGACAGACCTCAGAGGGGTAAATACAGGCGCCCAAGGGGCAGAGGACAACCACAAACCCAGTATAAACCTCGCCAGTGGGGCACTCCAACCCATAAGGGAGGAGAAGACCGGTCTCAACCCACCAGAAGGCAAACTCAGTGACTTGCACCTCAGCTGGCCAAACAAAACTCTTTTGTCAGCCCCCTTGGGGGGGGAAACTAGCACTTTTTGCAGACAATTGGCACATGGTCACAAAGGACAAATGGGTCGTAGACATTTTGCGAGGATACAGATTCCACTTTCACACCTTACCAATGAAAAGAGGAATGCCAAACCTGCCACAAAATCAAAGGGCAGAGGCTGAAAAACAAATTACAGCTCTCATGGCCATGAGAGCCATTCAACGGGTACCAACTCAAGAGCAAGGCCAAGGATTTTACTCGAGGCTCTTTCTAGTACCCAGAAAGGACAATGCTTGGAGACCAATTCTGGACCTTTCAATTCTAAACTTACAAGTCCCAAAATTCAAGATGCTAACACTACAGCAGCTACTTCCCACGTTTGGCAAGGAAGCATGGCTGGTAACGTTGGACCTCAAGGAGGCATACCTGCATGTCCCTATCAGACAAAGTTGCAGAAGATACCTCCGTTTCATTGCAGGTTCAACCCATTATCAATTCTCTGCACTGCCCTTTGGCTTATCTACTGCGCCCAGAGTTTTCACAAAATGCCTGGCACCAGTAATTGCATATTGCAGACAGAGGAATTCAAATATATCCATACCTGGACGACTGCCTCATCCAAGCAGAAAGAAAAGACATTCTCTTACATCATCTGGCTTTTGTGAAGCATCTACTAAATTGTCTGGGGTACACAGTAAACGAAAAGTCAAAACTAGTACCCTCACAAAAAATGACATTCCTGGGTACCAGCTTGGACACAACGGCCCAGAAGGCTTACCTTACACCAGACAAGCAGCTACAACTGACTCAGTATTTCAAGACAATGGCAACAAAGACCCAATTAACTGCAAGAAAAATTCTGCAGGCTTTGGGCTTCATGCCATCTTGCATTCTGATAATACCATTTGCAAAACTGCATATGAGGAAATTACAGTGGTACCTAAAAAGCGTATGGTCTCAACACAGCCACAGCTTGGACACAGTGATATCTCTCATTCCCTGCCTTCAACAGGAATTTCTATGGTGGTCACAGGCATGTCACCTCAACAAGGGTCAGCCTTTCACCTTGCCCCCAACCAGGCAGACTATCACAACAGATGCTTCAGACTATGCCTGGGGGGCACACATGGCAGGGCAATGCATTCAAGGCCTATGGACTGCAGAACAAAGAAAACTGCACATAAATCAAAAAGAGATGCTAGCTGTACAGAAAGCTCTGACAGCCTTCAAGGATCTACTACATCCAGGACAACTTGCAATAAAGACTGACAATACCACAGTAATGTGGTACATAAACAAGGGGGCACACATTCCTACCCTCTTTGCAGGCAAGCAGTAATCTTATGGAACACAGCTCTGGCCTACCAAGTCCAGTTACAAGCTCAATTCCTGCCAGGACAGAAAAACATATTGGCAGACTACCTAAGCAGAAACATCAAAGATCCCCACAAGTGGAAACTAGACCCACAAATATTTACAATGATAACTCAAAAATGGGGCCTTCTGAGTATAGACCTGTTTGCCAGTCCTCAAAACTACCAACTGACAAAATTTTGTACAAGGACATTCCACCATCAAGCTTGGAAAGTGGACGCTCTCTCCAGTTGGAAAAACCTGACAGCATATGCCTTTCCTATAGGTTCATAGGTTCATACTAGGCTATCTGCCCGAGGGCATTTACAAGCCTAGCCCATCGTTTTGTGGCTTACGCCACCCCTTTAGTATGGGGAACTATACCCATTATTTTGCTGTGCCTCTGTCGAGCAGTGACACTGAGGTAATCCCTGGGGTATATCTGCGATCTCCCATCCATTGGTCAAGATTTCTCTTGAACAAGGCCAGCGAGGTGCTCTGCCTCACATGTACCGGGATTTTGTTCCACAGCATAGGAGTCTTTGGGTGATGAATCTATCCCTCCAGCACGTCCTATTAATAGCCGTGTCGAGGTTTAAGTCTCCCGCCCTTGTGGCTCTGATGGATCTAGATTTTTTGAGGTGAAGCATATTCATCAAATCTGGGTTTGACATGGCCTTGTATGTTAGGCAAAGGTCACCTCTGAGCAAAGCGGTAAGCGACTGAATAGAGCTGGAGTTCTTTCAGTCGGGCAGCATAGGACAGATTTTTGAGACCCTTTATCCTTTTGGTGAGGAACTTTTGTGGCCTCTCCAGCTGCTGCAAGTGTCGGGTCAGATACATTCCGAATGGGGCATAGTACTCGATCATTGGTCTGATGAGTGATGAGTATAGGGAGACTATGACCTCCCTTGATCTAGATGAGAATCCCTTCATGATAAGGTGGGCAATGTAGAAGGTCTTCCTAACTACTTTAGCTACATGGGTGTCGAATGACAGACTACTATCAACCTGGGTCCCCAGGTCCCTGATAACTTCTTCTGTGCTCAGTGGATTGCCACCTATTTGGTAGCTAGGAGTAACCTTGTTTTTCCCGAAGGGTATGACTATGCATTTTTTGGCATTTAACTTTAGGCCGTGGCTCTGGCACCAGTTATCCGTTTCTGAGACCCTTCTGAAGGATATCTGTGTCAGATGTGTTTTCTACTATGGCGCCCAGTTTGCAGTCATCTGCAAACTTTGTTAGCCATAACCCTCCTGTGTTTGCTTGTACTTTGGAAAAGTAGATGCCAAACAAGAGTGGGCCCAGGACTGAGCCCTGTGGGACACCACTTGTGACAGGCTTTGAGTCTGACATGGCGCCAGCAACTCTGACCCTGTGGGTTCTGTCACTCAGCCAGTTTGCAACCCATCTTGTGATGTATGGGTTGACATTTAAGCTGATGAGTTTTTCAATGATACCTGAGTGGGGTATTGTATCGAAGGCCTTAGCCAGATCGAGGTAGGCTGTATGGACTGCCTTTCCCTCATCAATGGCTTTGGTGACTGTTTCAAAAAAGTCAACCAAGTTTAAAAGGCATGATCTGCCTTTGACAAAGCCAAACTGGGTTGGATCCAAAGTCTGCAAATTCCCTATGTCTTTATTTATGAGGTCCATTATGATCCTCTCCATGGCTTTGCAGATAAGGCTTGTCAAGCTAATGGGCCGGTAATTTCCTGGGTCGGTGGAGGCACCGCCTTTGTGTAGTGGGACCACAGTTGCAGTGCGCCACTCCCTGGGTATGTATCCAGAGGTAAGACTTTGATTAAACAGCTGTCCTAGCTGTGGGTTTAATTCCTCATTGAGTTCGTGGAGCACACAGCCGGGGACACCATCAGGTCCCATGGATGCTGTGTTTTTTGCTTTGGAGAGAGCAGTTTTCACTTGGGCGCTGGAGATGTTTGGGGGCTGCAATCGTTTGGTATAGATATCTCTCCTTTGGGGAGGGGAGAAGTTTGCACTGAACCTGTCAGCCAGTATGTTGGCAATGTCTGTAGGATCAGTAATCTTCACATCATTTTGAACTAGCTCTGAGCATATCTGGGAGTTTCCTCCCAGGTTTCTAACATAGCTAAAGAAGGCCTTATGATTGTCTTTTGAGTCTTTAGCTATTTTTCTCTCGAAATTTGCTTTGGATGATTTTATGAGAGCTCTTAGTTTTTACTTATAGTGATCAAGGGTGTCTTACCTTTTAAGGATTTTGCTCTATCTTGTAGTAGCTTCCTCCTTTTGTTGTAGAGTTTGTTTATGGCTGGGGTCCACCAGACTGGACGCTTGCCTTTGGTACAAAGAGTCTTTGTTTTGCTTGGGATTGCCTTATCCATGCAGTCCTGCAGGTGCTGGTAGAAGGCATTTGTAAGTGATTCAGCGGCTTGAGTACTGTTTTCCGCCGGCTCTAAAGGAGACCACACTAGTCTTTAGAAGTGTGAAGTCGGCTTTGAGAAGTTCTTTACTGTGGTCTTTTTATTTCAGGTGGGGGTGGGATGAGGACCTCCAGCGAGATTAGTTTGTGATCTGATCTCACCAGTGAGGGGTATACTTCCGGTGTTGAACATTGTGCTCCCATGTTCGTGATGATGAGATCAAGTATGTTATCTCCTCTTGTGGGGATGGTGACTAGTTGTTCCATGGCATTTGAGTTTATGAATTCCAGGTACTTTTGGGCTAGGGTGTTTGGGCTTGAGTAGTGTTCCCAGTCTATATTAGGGTAATTGAAGTCACCTAGTATGATGGTGTTTGGTGATACATTTATCCCCTCTAGTGTTTTCAGGAAGGCCATGTGAGGTTCCTGAGTTTGTGAGGGTGGCCTGTAACATGCTACAATTTGCAGAGCAGTCCTGCCTATGGTTAATTGCACCTGGATGGTCTCCGATGCATCGTGCGTTGCCACCAGTCTTGAGGTGTGGGTGTCCTTGATGAATATGGATACCCCCCCCCTCCTTTCTTGGTATTTTCTGGATTTTGGGGCCGGAACGCATGATATGAGGTAAAACCTGATGGCGCTGGGGTGCTCTCAGGAGCCTTGAACCAGGTTTCTGTCACAGCACAGACATCGATGTTCTCCATACTGAGAAGGGCCTCGAGTGCGTGCATTTTGAGATTTAGACTTCTGGCATTGAGCAGCATTACCCTTAGTTTTTTTCCTTTTTTGTGTTCTAGGGTGGTAGGTTTAGAATTTGAGCCTTGCCTAAAAAGGCACTATGGGGTGGCAAGAGCCTTTGCCAATATCCGGAATCCCAGGGGTGACAGGTGCAAGCCGTCCCTTGAAGCAGCGTGGCTTGTCCAGCATGTCATCCCAGGCAGACAGACACTGGATCCCCTTTGAATGACACCAGTGTTTAAGCCAATTGTTAAAGCTGATCATCTTATCTCTGTATTGTGGCATCATTCTTGGTGAAGGTAGGATACTGCTCAAGGTCAGGGTCATACCTGCCTGGGCTACATAGTCAGAGAGCTCCTCAATGTCTCTTTTCATGTAGTCCAAGGAGGTACGTCTCAGGTCGTTTACACCAGCGTGGACAATGACTGAGTCATATTTGTACCTGCTGTTGAGAGACCTGAGTGCTTGCTATGTGGCAGATTCTAGCCCGACAGGCAGCTTACTGTGACCTTCTCCTTACTCAGTCTGGTGAGCGGTGTGTCTGACTATGGAGTCACCAATGACTAGTGTGTCTGGCATTGTGTTTGGCCTTAAGGGCTGTGACTGTTTGACACTCTGACTGTGAGGTGTATGTGTTGCAGGTGTTGTGTTCTGAGGTGGTGGTTGTTTGGGTGTCTGCTTTGGTGGCCTCTGCTGTTTTGGTAGATTTTTGATCAGAGCCTCCGAGTATGTCTTTGTGTGTTTGTGTATGATTTGAGGTTGTAATGGTACTATGTGAGACTGGGTCTATAGTGTGTGTGGTAATCTTCTCCTCCTGACTGGTCTTGCCAGTCCTATGTTGAGAGAGCTCAGCCTCCAGTTTGGCCGTATAGTTACATCTCTCGCATGTATTTGTGTTTTGTGGGAGGAGGAGAGGGTTGTCTGTGTACGAGGCAATTGTAACATTGCCTCAATATTCCCAGGTTCACCAGCTGAGCAGGAGAGGACACTAGCAACTGATCCCTCGACATGCTAGAAGGAATAGACAAAAAAACTTTAAAAAGATTCCGGGGACGTGGGTGACCGAGAAATGGGGGGTTGCCTTTTTGGGGTACTATCTATGACAAGAGTGCCGTATCAAGGTAATAAGTACTGTAGGAGCAAGTGCTACGTTTAACAGATAGAGAATAGTCTACCTGGAGTCAAGTAGAGATGATCTTTTAATTATAGGATACTGATTAGATCAGTAGTATAGTTCGAGGAAGGTAGTTTTAAGGAAAATTTGAAGAGTGGACTTTAGGTAGCCGAATAGTTTAAACCTGCTTAACCGGCGCTGCCCTAGTGTGCAACAGTGGCAGCTCAGCTAAATCAAAGCTAATGCGCTAAAGCGTGCTTTATAGCAGGGGGCTGGAAAAGACAGGAAATGACCCAAAATGGCCAATAAACTACAAGTTACTGCCTTAAACCACTCTTCTGAGGACAAACAGGCAGCTCAGTACTCCCTACTCCCACTAGTGAGTAAAGAAACTACCCCTTGCTCACAAAGGTTCTTTTGAAGGTCAAAAAGGAGAAACCTCGACTGATTCTCATAGCCCCAGACTGGCCACACCAGCACTGGTACCCGCTGTTGAAGAATATGGCTCACAGCCCACCCATGGATATTGCCTCAAATACCTCATTTGCTCACACAGCAAAACAAACAGATTCTACACAGCCAGCTAAAAACCTTAAACCTGGCTGCATGGCAAATCTATTAAACATCCAACCAGCCCCTCTTTCACAAGCAGTTCTGGATGTTATTCTGGAAGCCAGGAGGCCAAGCACCAGCAAGGCTTACTGGAACAAATGGAAAAGGTTTTCTGCCTGGAACCAAGCTAAAGGCCAAACTCAGCCTCATATGCCTCACATTCTGTAGTATTTAGCTGAGATGTTGCACAAAGGACTTTCCTTCTCCTAAATTAAAATCCATGCTTCAGCTATTTCAGCTCACTACAACACGAATCCACCTTTATTTTCACATCCTCTTCCAAGGCAGTTCCTCAGAGGGGAAAAAAACATTAGACCACCTAGAAGAGCTCCTACACCAACATGGGACCTCAACTTTGTTCTGGAAAAACTAACGCTACCTCCCTTTGAACCAGCTTTCTCTGCAGACCTTCAGTTCCTATCTTGGAAGACTGCCCTGCTCCTGGCAATAACTTCTGCTAGGAGAGTCTGAGTTACAGGCTCTAATGGCAGTGGAACCTTTCCTCATTTTTCATCAAGACAGAGTTTCTCTACGAACTAATCCTTCCTTCATGCCTAAGGTGGTTTCCAGTGTAGCTTTAAATCAAACCATCCACCTACCTACTTTCTTCCCCAATCCACAGAGCAAAGGTAAGAGACTCCTGCATTCCTTAGACATTCACAGGCAGCTTCGTTACTACTTGGACAAAACTAAGGCTTTCAGAAAAACTGACCAGCTCTTTGTATCCTATGCTACAGCTTCTCAAGGGAGGGCTATATCCAAACAAACCATTTCAAAATGGATAGGCCATTGCATACGGTTCTGTTATACCCATCATGGGAAACCAGTTCCTCCTACCATTAGATCCCACTCTACCAGGGCAACAGCCACCTCTACAGCCTTTCTCAGAGGGGGTCCTATCAAGGAAATTTTAGAAGCTGCAACTTGGGAGTTCTGTACACACCTTCACCAAACACTATCACTTACCTCTATGCTAAGTCCAGGGCGGGCTTCGCCACTGCAGTTCTGCAGGGCCTCATTGCCTCCATTAACCCTCTATGATGCCTCCACCCTACCTTAGCTTTGGGACTCAACCCAAGTGTGATGACTGCAGCAGGGTAACACTATGAACATAGTACAGTTTTGTACCTTCCATAAATGTAGATGTTTGAGTGTTCATCCTGCTGCAGTCCAGGTTACCCTCCCTCCAACCCCTCTGATCTACTGGCTAAATCTCTGCTATGCCTTACTGATGTATTTGCTTATAGCTGAAGGGATTTTGTGTTTGTACAGTGTTCACACCATTTGGTACTAATTTTGATCACCTTTTTGGGGGCACCTGACATCTGGGGCAAGAAAAACTGAAGAAAATGGCGTTGGTTGCAATATATGTACCCCCTGGCGCACTGACATCAGGGATGAGGTGACAGCAACCGACGTCAGACCAAGACTTTGGAAATCCGGCCGACTGCGGGGACCGCCTGACGACAGGATAACCCAAGTGTGATGACTGCAGCAGGGTGAGCACTCTAACATCTACATTTATGGTAGGTACAAAACTGTACTTTTTGACTTCGCACGACATTGCTTTGGTAGGAAATTTAATTATCATGCCATCGGAGCAGCCGACAACCGGCATGCATAAAAAACGCAAGGATAAGGACAGGCAGCCTAGGAACAAGTCAGACTCCGAGGCCTCTGCTGGGCCTGTCACTGGTTCTCGGGTTCTCAGTGAGGTGCCTACGCAGCCCCTGACGACTTCAGAATTGGAACCCCAGACAGCTGCGGATTCTCAAGCGGAGTGTACTAGGCTGTTGCGGCCATCTTAGTTAGGCCCTTCCGACACCGGAGCAGGAGGCGATCCTGGTGCAGTAGAAACACCGGTTGCAGAAGGTGTTTTCAGACAGACTACACTCACCATTAAATCTTATGCTAAGCTTAAAACTCCATTAAAACCAAAAAAGACTGTACATCAGTCTACAGTTCAAGGCCCTATGCCTAAGAAAGAGATGCTTAAGATGGCTGAAGATTTGATTACCCTAATCAGGGGTTCCCATCCCCCTCCAGATAAAAGACCAAGACAAGAGGAGGATTGTGCTTCCTCTGACCAGGTTTCAATTTCCTCAGATTCTTCTGAGGAACAGGATTACACTTTTCCCCCTTATGAAGACTCTGATGCTGAAGACTCTATTCCCTCAGCATCTCCCCCTGAAGACTACTCCTTTGGGGAAACTTTACATACCATGAGGGAACATTTCCACTGGGAATGCCAGGACTACTCTGATTATAAGGAAAAGGCTGCGAGAGTTACTTTTACTACCCCAGCACAGACCGCTTGCTATCCCTCCAGTTTTAGGCATTGTGGATGATGATTACTTGGAGTCTAGTCTAAATCCAGACTCTACCTCCTGCTCCAGCCAAACCAGACAGGTACTACAGAGTACCCGACTCACACAAATTCCTTTATAAAAGCCCTGTGGCTGAACCAGAAACAATTTCCCAGGGTCCCAAAGGGGCTAAAGCTTATATGGCTAAAAATCCTGTGCCCTCAAAGGGATTCCAGAGCCCTAGATAGATGGGGAAAGAAGATATACACCTCAGCTACTCTGGCTATGAGAGCGTTAAATTGTCAATTGCACATGCTGAAATATCAGCAATTCCTAATGTTTCAATTAAAACAAAAAATTAGCACACATTCTGAACAGTCTGAATTCAAGGAAATGCAGGATCCGTTGCATGCAGCTGAAAAGGTGGGAAAACATACTTTACAATGTGGGTTTGATTCATTGGAAGCTTCCTGTATAGCAGCTGTTACTGGGTCTGTCATACATAGACATGCTTGGTTAAAAGAACAAACCCTACCTGATCATGTTAAAGCAAAATTATTGGATGCACCTTTACAGCAGGATGTAGTATTTGGTGTCAAAGCAGAAGAGGTTTTAAAGAAAATGGAGGATAAGGCAGTCTATGCAGACGGTCAAGGATTTTTTGCAGGTACAAACCCCTCGTTTCATCAGAAATTGGCCAACAAAAAACTGGTCCTTTCCAGCTTCAGACAGATCACAGAGGGGCAGATAGACGCCCAAGGGGCAGAGGTCAGTCACAGGGCCCTTACAAACCTCGCCGAGAAGACAGGCATCAAGCTAGCAGAAGACAATGACTCTATCCTCAAACTACCAAGCAAATCTCTCCTGGCAACTCCCTTGGGAGGAAAACTAGCATTTTTTGCAGACAAACTGGCACATCATCACAAAAGACAAATAGGTTCTAAACATTGTGTCTCAAGGATACAGATTCCACTTTCATACCATACCAAGGATCAAAGGAATGCCAAACCTGCCACCAAATCAATGGGCAGAGGCACAAAAACAAATTGCAGCTGTCATGAACATGAGATCCATTCAACAGGTTACCTACACAGGAGCAAGGACAAGGATTTTACTCAAGACTCTTCCTAGTCCCAAGAAAGGACAAAGCATGGAGACCCATTCTGGATCTTTCAATTCTGAACACCTATCTGCAAGTATCAAAATTCAAGATGCTAACACTACAGCAGCTTCTTCCCATGCTGGGCAAGAATGCTTGGCTAGTCACTTTGGACCTCAAGGAGGCATACCAGCGTGTCCCTATCAGACAAAATTGCAGAAGCTACCTCCACTTCATTGCAGGTTCAACACATTATCAATTCTCTGCACTGCCCTTTGGCTTATCTACTGCACCCAGGGTCTTCACAAAATGCCTGGCACCAGTAATTGCATACTGCAGACAGAGGAATTCAAATATACCCATACCTGGACGACTGCCTTATTCAAGCAGAAAGCAAAGACATTATTTTAAAGCATCTGGCATTTGTCAAACACCTTCTAAGTTGCCTAGGGTACACAGTAAATGAAAATAAATCAAAACTAGTGCCCTCACAAAACATAATATTCCTGGGTGCCAGCTTGAATGCAATGGCCCAGATGGCTTATCTCATGCCAGACAAGCAATGACAGCTGTTTCAATATTTCCAAATAATGGCAACAAAGACCCAACTCCCTGCAAGAAAAATTCTGCTGGCCTTGGGATTCATGGCATCTTGCATAATACTAATACCATTTGCAAAACTGCATATGAGGAAATTACAATGGTACCTGAAAAGTGTATGGACTCAACACAGCCACAGCTCGGAAACAATACCACTCATTCCCTGCCTTCAACAGGAGTTCCTGTGGTGGGCACATGCACATCCACCTCAACAAGGGTCAGCCTTTCACCTTACACACAGCCAGGCAAACTATGACAACAGATGCATCGGACTACGCCTGGGGAGCACACATGACAGGGCAGTGTTTTCAGGGCAAATGGACTACAGATCAGAGGCATCTGCATATCAATCAAAAGGAAATGCTAGCAGTACAGAATGCCCTAACAGCTTTCAAGGACCTTCTACACCCAGGACAACTAATCGACTGACAAATACCACAGTCATGTGGTACATAAACAAGCAAGGGGGCACACATTCCTACCCTCTATGCAGGCAAGCAATGACCTTGTGGAACACTGCATTGTCTTACCAGGTTCAATTACAAGCAATTCCTGCCAGGAAAGAAAAACACATTGGCAGACTACCCAAACAGAAACATCATGGATCCACACGAATGGAAACTAGATCCACAAGTATTTGCAATGATGGCTCAAAAATGGGGACGCCCAGACATAGATCTGTTTGCAGCCCCCACAACCACCAACTTCAAAAATTTTGCACACAGACCTTCCATCCACTAGCTTGGAAAGTGGACGCCCTCTCATTCAGTTGGAAAACATTAACAGTGTATGCCTTCCCTCCACTACAGGTACTGCTGAAAGTCAGATTAGAGAGGCCACAAATGATGCTCGTTGCACCAGACTGGCCAAGCCAGCATTGGTACCCAATTTTAAGGAATATGGCCCATGGCCCACCATGGATTTTGCCACAAATTCCTCACCTGCTCACCCAGCGAGACCATCAGATTCTACACAGCCAGCTCAAGACTTTAAACCTGGCTGCATGGCAAATTACCTAAACAACCAGCTAACACCTTTATCGAAAGCTGTTATGGATGTCATTCTGGAGGCCAGGAGACCCAGCAACAGGCAAACCTATTCAGACAAATGAAAAGATTTTGCACCTAGAAACCAGGCTGAAGGCCTAAGCCCCCTTGAGCCAAACAACCCTCAGATTCTACATCATTTAACTGAGATGTTACACAAAGGACTTTCCTTTTCATCTATTAAGATCCACGCCTCAGCAATTTCAGCTCATTACAGCACGGATCCTCCTTTATTCTCACATCCACTCCTAAGACAGTTCCTCGGAGGGGCTAAGAACTTAAGACAGCCAAGGAGAGCTCCAACACCTACTTGGGATCTCAACTTTGTTTTGGAAAAGCTTACACTGCCGCCCTTTGAACCAGCTTTTTCAGCTGACTTAAAATTTCT